>NC_034015.1:6454825-6689278 GCF_000346465.2 Prunus persica
GAAGTTGGTGATCTGTGTCTTTTTGTGTTGATTTCCAGCAAAAGTACACCTTTATTTGATCTTGTCATGGACAACGGATATGTGTTGTAGTTAGAAGATTTTCTACAGCAAAGTTCAAAAATGCGATAACATAGGGTGATTAAAAGATATGACAAAATTAAATCCATTCCCAATTCAACATAACAGATAATGTAATCCATGAACCCATTAAACAGAAAATCCATGAACCCATACCTATAAGCACATTATTAACAGATCGCAAAGCATACACATAAAACCCTTTAACAAAACAACCTAATATCATTCAATGAATTTACAAGGGGAAGATAGGGTTTGTACTTATAGGTTGGACGAGCTCACAGATTCGACGGAGCCTGGAGAGTGCAACTTTTAATTAGAGCAGAAGTGAGAGAGCGAAATGTTATGTCGTGCGAAATCTGAAAATTTTAGGTTTCAGGGTTCGAAGTATAAGAATAAGAGCCAAATCTAAAAAAATTTAGGTCGCACGAAAATTTTTAGAGCTCGCGCGTTTTAAAACGTCGAAAGAAAAACCAAGGCGAAAGTTCTACAAGTACCGACGTAAATTTAATATTCCACGACGGAAACTTCATTTTTCGGATTAAGAACGTAAGGCCGTTCATTTTGAAGCTTCATTTTTCGGATTAATTTTAAATTTATTTTGAATTTTTTATATAACGACGACTGAAAAACCACGTCGGTGTTAAGAAATTAAAGACGTTGTAAATTATATAAACCGACTTACATATTAAAATGACGTCGTTTAAAGCGTAAACCATGTCGTATGTTTTTCTGTACGACGTAAAATATGTATTCCACGACGCAACCACCGTCGTTAAAAATTAATACCCTAAACCCATAAAACTAAATTATACAATTTAAAAAATTAAGTTTATAAAAGGTTTTATGGTTTTAAAGCCTAACATATACCCTAGACTACCCAAAAATTATACTTTAAAAATAAACCCCAATAAATAACAACCCTAATCTCTAAACCCTAGACTCTAAACCCTAAACCATAAAACTAGAAGTGATTTTATGACTCATCAAAACAATTTTGTTTTGGATGGTCATTTTAAATTTTTGTTATTCAAAATGAATTTTTTCAAGGTTTATGTGGAAGAAAATATATCAATGACTTCATAGGACTTGACTTTTCAATTTTCTGATTTATTTTAAATTTATTTTGAATATTTTGATATAAAAATAATAAAATATTCTTACCACAACAACAAACCACGTCGGTGTTAATAAATTGTAGACGTTGTAAATTGTAATAGACTACTAAGTCGTTAAAATGACGTCGTTAAAATGAGAAACCATGGCGGCTATTTAACTATACGACGTAAAATATATATTCCACGACTTAACCGCTGTCGTTACATAAACGTCGTCGATGATACCCTGAACCCTTAAGAAATTGAAGATGTTGTAAACCATAAACGACTCAATTGTTCAAAGAACGTCGTCTAACTATATTTTTACGTCGTATTTGTTTAAAACACGAAACAACAAAATACGACGGTTTTTGACTTTATTAGGTCGTTGGAAAAGTATTACACGTCGGTTAAGCAATTTGTATGTTTGTTTTTTTTTTAATTTAAGAAAACCTCAACAAATTTTTACATTACATATTATAGAGAAAATTTGTACATTATACATAAATATCAAGTGTTCAATAATTGCCCTGTTTAATAATTTGGAAAACAAACTCTGCCCATTCATTCCGGACTTCATCAATGGCTTCTTGGGGGTATGAAGCTTCCTGGTTTCCCTTGGCATACTGCATAAACAATGACTATTAGGGTTTATAAATAAAAAGAAATTCAATCACAGACGACGATATTTTTCATAACCGACGTAGTATATCCATTCAACGACGTTAATTTTACATGACCGTCGTTGATAATACAAAAAACGACGTGAAATGTATGAAGGTAATTTCTTCTTACCTTATTCTCAAACCCCAAGGAAGGATCCATGATGATGTCCCTCATGAAGCGCATCACATAGTACCCGCATTCGACATTGCTGGGTTGCTTTGGTGTGCCTGAGAGAGTTTTCCAAATTACATTTTTACGTCCTGCACGGGCTATGTGGGTATTATATATTTTTAAAGCACTGTTCACGATGTTTTTGGCCTCTTTATCGACCACACGATTTCCTGGAAGAGGATCCAGAAAATAGACGGTTTCTCTCTTTGCTCTTACAATCAGCAAAATCCAATGACGGCTGCACAAAATTAATATAAAAACGACGGTTATTTACAAAAACGACGTATTATAATATTTCACACGACGAAATAAAGTAGCAATCGACGACATTATAGCTGTCTCACGACGATAAATAACTACCGACGTGGTTAGTAGTTTCAAACGACTAAATAAAATAAAACACCGACGTGGTTAGTTTATAAGCTGTCATTTATTGAAAATCATAAAAATAAAATCCTAAGGAGACTAACCCTGGATTGTAAGGCATCATGAAAATCTGTTCACCGTCTGTCTTCTGAAGTCGAGCTGCTACCAGTCGTGATCTTTCAGTTATTGTGCCAGAGTTGGCACTAACTGTAGCAGGGTCGATAAAGCCAACCATGCTGCACATATTGGCTTGTTTCAAAACATCGTGTAAGTACCTAAATACATAAAATAATATAAACAAGTCAGCACAAAAAAACACGACGGTTATGTATAAAAAAACGACGTATTATAATATTTCACACGACGTACTGAAATAGATGAGGACGTTATAATATATTTATCACGACGGTAGTTAGTTAAGACGACGTGGTTAGATAGTTAAAACGACGCAATATATAAACCAACGAGGTATTATTTTAGAAGTACAAACCTCATATATACAGCCAATACAGTAGCTCCAATTTCTTCCATGCCTGCAAATTGTGTAATATCTTCAGGCAGGAGGAAGGTATCGCGCTCACCACCAAACACCTCCTTATCAATTGTAAATTGGAGTGTCTTATCCTCAGGCAGGAGTGTCGTTTCCACAAAACGACAAAGGGTTTTTAAAGAAGATGGCGCCTCCATATTTGAATAAGCACCAACTTCAATAACCTGTTTAAAGAAATAAAAAAAATGACGTGGTAATTCAATAAAGACGACGGTTTAAGGAATAAAACGTCGTCTTAAAAGTATTTAAACGACGGTGAAAAAACTGTCGTGGTAATTCAATAAAGATGACGGTTTTATGAATAAAGCGTCGTCTGAAACCATTTAAACGACGGTGCAAAAACCGTCGTTTAAATATTTTATTACGTCTTAAAAAAATTCCACCGTCTAAGTTGTAAACAAACAACAGATTAAATAAAAATATCGACGTCTGAAATTTTGAAAAACAAATAAAAAAGGCAAAGTTATGTGAACATACCTTGTCGTCATGCTTTTCTTCATCTTCTTTCTCCTTTTCTTCTTCCTTCTCTTCATCTCTTTTTTCTTCTTCCTTCTCTTCATCTGGCTGATGTTTCCCCATTTTGGCAGTATCATCCTCCAAATGTAGGGATCTCACATCACCTCCAGAGCAGCTAGCTTTGTCAAACATTGGATTTTTGGGGCTTTGGCTAATTCTTGGTTTAAGCATGCTTGGATCAAAATTGGGAATTAATTGGGAAAGCTGACTCAGGAAATGCTCCCTCTCAGCCTCTACCAATTGTTTTGTCCTAGCCTCCATCCTTAAGGCCTCTTCCCTTGCCTTAGCCTCCATCTTTTTAGTCTCTTCTTGAAGGAGAACTCTTAAACTGTCCTTCAAACGGTCGTCAAAGCTCACCCTCTGTGGTTTGGGCAAATTGAAATATTGCCTTGGGGAAACACCAGCACCAACTCCCCTCAGTCTGCCTGGATGCTCGGGGCCCAAAGCCATGGTCAGCACATCATTGCTGCCATCTACTCTGACTTTGCCTTCCGAGACTTGTTTCTGCAATTCATCCTAAAAAAAGATAAACAAAAAAACACACGACGGTTATTTATGTACAAACGACGTATTATATAATTTCACACGACGCAATAACGTATAAACCGACGTTATTATAACTTATCACGACGGTAGTTATACCGACGTGGTTATTTATTTAAAACGACGAAATGAATAAACAACCGACGTCTTATGCTATAATTAAAGAAAACAGAGTAGTGATTCCTATTTATAACTTATCACGACGGTAGTTATACCGACGTGGTTATTTATTTAAAACGACGAAATGAATAAACAACCGACGTCTTATGCTATAATTAAAGAAAACAGAGTAGTGATTCCTATTTAGACCTTTAACGACGTTTTTAAAAACTTTTCGACGTGGTAATATCATTCACACGACGAAAAATATAACATACGACGTAATAAGAATAATTCACAGTTTAATAAAAATTTAAAACAGAGTGATAGTAGGCTTACAATTAATTTTGCTTTCTCTGCCACCTTTGGATCAGGGATGTTACCATGTTTGTCCTGTCTAGCTCTCTTCCATAAGGTAGATCGATCAATTTCTACCCCAGGCATGGTTTCCTCCAATTGATCCTCCAATCCAGCATATCCTTTTCGAGACAATCGATGATTGTACTCGAGTTTCTCCCTAATCTGTGCATGTTGAGAATGCACAGACTCAAAATCTTTGGATAGCCTTGAAGCTACAAAGGCATCCCATTGTGCTTTCTCTATGAATTTATATGTTTCAGGGGGTTGGCTTAATTTCTCCCTGTCATTGGTGTATGGAAGGATATAATGCCTCGTTAGTGTAGACTTGAAATCCTTCCATTTCTTGGCAGCAGAAGCTAAAACAGAGGTCTTGCCCCCTTGGCCTACGACAAAAGCCATGTCAACTGCTTCCCAAATCTGCTCCTTTATATCCTTGGGGATTTGGGACCATTTCTTGTCCACAAGTGGGATCCTGGAGCGTGCCAACACACCAATATACGACTGCATCTCAATATGTGCTTGGCCAACACCTTTCCCCCTTTTATTGTACTCAACAATTGGCCTCAGTTTCTGAAGCTTTCTCTTCACAACACGAGGCATTGTGCTCATACCTCGACCAGTCTTTGAATCATCAGAGATTGTTGTCTGGCTGGTTGGTTCTGTCTCAGCAGATGATGAAGCAAACTTCATCTTCTTCGAAGACTTCATCTCCTTCGAAGACTTGTCTTGAGGAGCTACCATTCCAAGCTTCTTGGAGCCAGAATCCTTAGTTTGTTGTTGAGAAACCATTTTAACAGACAAAACTGCAAGTGAAAATATTTCAGGAAAACATTAAGAACACAAACGACGGTATTAAAAAAATACGACGTATGATATGCTTTTAGACGACGCAATGAAATAATCTCAGACGTAATAAATGTTTAAAACCATTATTTATATAACGTCGTGGTATATATGTTCACACGACGTCAATAGTAATACACCGTCGTGGTAAACTATTATTTATATAACGTCGTGGTATTTATGTTCATACGACGTCAATAGTAATACACCGTCGTGGTATTAACATTCACACGACGTAAAACAATAAGATATTTTATTTTTCTTTATATTTTATCAAATAAGGGAAAAACAAAAACCATTGTTCAGAGAAATCAAACCTGCAATTAAACAAGCATATAAAAAAAGACTATTATTTTAAAAACAACTTTGTCAATTTTCAGACGACGCTAGAACAACTGACGAACCGTCGTGGTCTACCGTCGTCTTATTTAGTTGAGGTAGTTGTCTTCAAAGTTGGAAACTTTCCCTCTTTGTCTGTATATTTTATCAAACTTGGAAAGAAGTAAAATGATTTTGGCCAGAAAAAAGGTAAAAAGATTTTTCAAACAAAAAACGTATGAGCATGCAAAACAGTAACCAAAATAGTGAAAAAGAAAGCTTACCTTTTGAGTGCAATGAAAGCAAGAGGAAGATGATCGATGTTTAAGTTCAGAGACGACGAAGAAGACGATGAGAAACTCTGACAATGCTCTGACAAGGAAAAAAGATGAAAAGGTTTCTCTGGAGATTGAAATTTTTAATCGGGTTTGGAAACAGTGCATGTGTAAGTCCAAAAGTTGCTTACATATAAAACCATTTCAAAAAAATAATACGGCGGTTACATTTAACTACGTCGTTTTTAACTAACACGACGCAATATTTTTCGTTCGACGTGGAATCATTTCATTTAACGTCGTTAGGTTTAATATAACCGACGTGGATTTTAATTTTTAAATTATGAATAGAATTTTTTTTCCCGTGACCTTTCAGTTTATTTTTCAATTACAGTGCGTTATAAATAGAGTTTTTTTTCCGGAGGAAATTTAAAACGAAGGAAATTAATATTCTGCAATATGTAAAGTTTCTTTTTTGGATGACAGATTTAAATAAAATAAGAATATAAAAACAACTAATGTGTAAGTCAAGTAGACGAAAAGTTGCTTACATATAAAACCATTTCAAAAAAATAATACGGCGGTTACATATAACTACGACGTATAAAGTACAAAATACGACGGTAAATTTAACTTCGGACGTGGTAAATAAATACGACAGTAGTGTTGTAGGTACCGTCGTAGTAAACTCAAAAATTAAAGTACATAAGTAATAACTCGCGTCATGGTAGATTATTTAAGACGTCGTTATTATTAATATACCGACGTGGAGTTCTGTAATATACGTCAGTAATACCGACGTTGATTTTACAATTTAAACGGCGGTTTTTTGGTAAGGACCGCCGTTGGTTTTAAAAATTTATTCTATAAATTTGTCGCTTTCATTCATTTTCGCGGTTTACATTTAGGGTTCCAAGTTCTTCCTCTCTCAGAGACACTGTCTCTCACATCTCAAAGACAATAATTTGGAGGTCTTTCTCAAAGAGAAATTGAGCTTACATTTAGGCTAGTTGACTAGAATAAGCTTGTCAACTAGCCTTCTCACTTCCTTGATCAAGCCTGATAGGACACTTAGTGCTTCTGAATACTCCTTGCTTTCCATCAAAAGAGATGCAAGCCTGGCCTCCACTCGCTGTCGAGGGAAAGTTCGCTTCTCAGGGAAATCTGAAGATCAGATGTGCCTGATCCTCTGCTTGATTTTTTTGACTAAGAAGATCCGTCAGATTTGTGATAGCCTCTTCCTTTATCCGTAGAGTTTCAAGAATGCGATAAAGAATAGAAATGGCTTTAGATGGCCTCTAAAGCATGAGCAATCGAATCAGTAGTTGCTGGGAGATATGATGAAGACATTGTCAATGCTTTGAACTATACAAGTCCTGCAGAAAGATAAAGGACCAAACTGTTAAGATTATTTTGTATTTTAAACTTCCAAAAAATTGTCTCTCTGATTGCAAATCTGTGTCATCTGTTAAGATTATTTTGTATTTTAAAGCCGTGGATTTGTTTGTAATTATACTGCGTCTTATACGAAAACCTCGTCGTGTTATTTTATGAGTAAAAACGGCGGCTTTTATTGAAATCGTCGTCTTTACTTTCTACGTCGGTCTATTCATAACTTCTGCCGTTCTTTGTTTGCTTTGATTTTACACTGCGGAAATCTGTTTCAAATAGACGTCGGTTGTTTAATTAGGTACGTCGTTGTTTTTGAACAGCCATTTGAATCTCCATTTTTAGTTGTCTAAGGTGGTATTACACGACGGTGTTTTTAGAACCGTCGTCTTTTTAAAAACCACGACGGTTTTCACTTAGACCGTCGTTGTTTTCTGGTCGTCTTTTTCACTTTTTGTAGTAGTGAGATACGTACAAAGATGTAGGACTTGCCCCTTGGCCAAGAGTCGTAGTCAGAACATGGGGCTTTATACTCCTTTGCCAGAGCCACAGGCACCGTGGGAAGACATTAGCATGGATTTCGTTGTTGGCCTTCCGAAGACAAAATAAGGATTTGATTCAGTCATGGTAGTTGTTGATCGCTTTTCGAAGATGGCCCATTTCGTTCCTTGTAAAACAACCATGGACGCTAGCAATATTGCTCATATTTATTTTCAGGAGATTGTCAAATTGCATGGGATTCCTACTACAATTACATCAGATAGAGACACCAAATTTGTGGGACATTTTTGGAGGACTTTGTGGCGTAAGATGGGGACTCGGCTCCAATTTAGCAGTGCACATCATCCCCAAACAGATGGTCAGACAGAGGTTGTCAATAGGACCCTTGGTAACTTATTGCGGTCTTTGGTTAGTAGCAATAAAACTGGCTGGAGTGATGTTCTACCACATGCAGAATTTGCATATAACCAGTCAAAAAATAGAACCATTGGAATGAGCCCATTTGAAGCTGTCTATGGTCGCAACCCTTCTAGTCCAATTGACTTAATTCCTTTGCCGGTAGAGAACTGTTTTAGTGGGGATGCCAATGACATGGTTGATCATGTCAAGAAGGTCCATGAATGTGTTAGTCTTCGACTTAAAGAGAGCAACACAAAGTATAAAGAGATTGCTGATAAACATAGGCGTTACAAGGAGTTCCAAGAAGGAGATTTAGTATGGATCAACTTAAGAAAGGAGAGATTCCCTCGTGGAAAATATGGTAAATTGCATAATAGAGGTGGTGGACCATACAAAATATTGAAAAGGGCTGGTCAAAATGCTTATGTACTTGAGTTACCGAATGACATTGGAGTCTCACCTACATTCAACGTCTCTGACTTACAAGCTTACTATGGTGAGAATGGAGCCCCAGATTTTGACTCGAGGTCGAGTCCTTTCCAACTCGAGGAGTCTGATGCAGGAGCATCCCAAGCCAAACTAGGGAAGCCCAAGAGATCAGCCAAGCCTCCTAATTACCTCAAAGATTATTGCTCAAAATAAATTAGGAGACCTTTCCTACTGCTGATTTACTTCCTTTTTATATTTTCCTTCTGTTTTGGTTTTCCTAATTGTACTAGAATTATGTTTCCTTATATTCCTAGGATGTAGTTGTTATTTAAACCTTTTCTTGTAGACTAATTGGGGAGATTGAATTACAGAATTTATTCAGAAAACGCAGCTAAGTTTAGCCGCAAATTGTGAGTGTTCGTTCTATATTTCTAGTGTTGGTGTAGTTTCATCGGAGGTTCGTGTTTGAGATACCATACCCCCCATCACAATGGTTGGTTTGTGTAAATAAACATATAATCAGAATCAAGATATGTTTTCATCTTCATCAACACCTACTTGTTCTTGATTGGGTCAATGGGATTTAGGGATTGCATCAAGTTATCAACTCCTCCCCAAAATACCTGGTCTGTGTGGCATATTTCTATGAGGTGTGAAGATTGCCCGTCCTCTTGGCTGTTATTAATCTTCTTCCTTTCCCCTTGTATTGTGTTTTACACAAGCTCCTCTTCTTCCTTCTTGTATTGTGTTTTACACATATCCTTTTCTTGGCTGTTATTAATCTCCCTCCAAATGCTTTTGTTGCATGAACAAACAAATTTCGATACAGCAGTGGAGCCTCTGGATATTTGTAAAGAGAGGACAACTGGAGCTAAGAAATTTGAAAGAGCTGGAGTAGATGGTGAGGGAAGAAAGAAAAGAGAGAGAGAGGAAGAAGACAGAAAAGGGAGGAGAACAAAGAAAGAGAAAGAGAGAAAAAATCATGATTTTACATTTTCTTTATTATTTTTTGGTATTGTCCTTATAAAATGATAAACTTATCCTTATAATTAATAGAAAATTGGATAGAAGTCTAAAAACTTGACGACAGATGCTAAATTGACCATTTAAAATAGTCTAAGAGCTAAATTGGCTGAAAAAATAATTCTGGGTAGATATTTCGACAAGCGTAATAGTTCAGGGGGGTATTCGGCAGTTTACCCATTATATTATGTTCTTTCATTTGTTGCAACTTAATAAATAAATAAATAAATTGGTTCAGTTTCTAATTTTATTTATTTATAATTATTGGATGAATTATACCTATGATCATCAAAAAGCTGCAAAGAGGATTTAGATGTTCAAATCAGTTTAGGGCATGTTTGGTAGGCTGGACTAGCCAGGACAGTGTTAAATAACACTTTGAAATCGACGTTTGGTGAAAGAGGGACTAATATAAATGGGATTGTATAGTCCATGAGTCAAAAAAATACCGAACTCGCTCGTTCAATACAGTGAGGATGAAATGCGTTTCACAAAATAGCGAGCGTGCTATTTTGAACGCACGAGTCCGACCAACACAGCCTTCACTCTATCGTTCTCTTCCTCTCGAACAACTGGAAGACCTCCATGAGCTGCTCCTAGTTGATTTGGATCTCCTCGTTCATGTCGGGCAAGTTGGCAATGACTAGCTCGTCGAACTCAACGGTGCCGTTTTCATTGGCAAGGAGGACTTGGAGCTGGTAGCTAGTGGGCTTAACGCCAAGAGATCAGAGCAGGGCAGCGAGCTCAAGTTGGGTGAGGCTGCCATCGGAGTCCATGTCAAATCACATGAAGATGTCTTTCAGCTACTTCCACTGATCGATCTGAGCGGCCATCATTCTGGTAATGGCCAAAGAAGAAGAAAGGGATCATTACAATACCAATTGTGTTTTGGGCAATTTGGCGTTTTGTTTTTTTTAAAATTTTAATTTTGTGGTGTGGTAATTGGTTTGTGAAAACTTGTGGTGTGGGGCTAATTAGATTTTTTTTTTTTTTTCTCTTTGGAAATTTAGAAAGAAAGACACATAGAGAGAGAGAGAGGAAGGCAGAGATGGGAAAGAAAGGCAGAGCAAGAGAGAGAGGAAGGAAGAGGAAAGAATGAGAGGATGGAATTCTTTTTTATAATTTTATAAATTTTATATTATTTTTTTCACACATCAGCCCTAATTAAATATCCCTAATTAAATTTAAATATTTTTTAAAGTCAAAATCCCCAATTAAATTTAAATATTACAAGAATTATTTTTTAGTTCGACACAACACAAAACATAGGGCTTCACTATTTTTA
The DNA here is from genome assembly GCF_000346465.2 of Prunus persica. Classification (NCBI taxonomy): domain Eukaryota; kingdom Viridiplantae; phylum Streptophyta; class Magnoliopsida; order Rosales; family Rosaceae; genus Prunus; species Prunus persica. The sequence continues at coordinate 6,465,734 of NC_034015.1, forward strand.
AAATCCAGCTTTTTAGTTCGACACAACACCAAACGTAGGTCAGTACTTAATCCAGCTTAGGCCAATCCAAGCTAATCCAAGATAATCTCATGACTTAAATCTAGTCCATAATAGTCCGCCGTACCAAAGACCCCTTAATATCTAATTTCTTTGGGGCTAGTGCCCACCACAGTAGCTTGGCACTACTGCATGGGCCTGACGCACCCCACCAAATCTAGTTTAAGCTTTTTACGTCCCACCCCTCCAACTCAGATAATCCTTCTGTTGACGTGAGTCTCCTAATAATCAAGGAGATTTACTTCCTTGATTAATTAAGGGATTTACTTTCCTATTTTTTATATAAGTGATAAATTATTGTACAATTAGGAGATACTTTCTTAATTCTTTACTATATCTAATTCCTTATAAAACCTTCATATGTAAACTCCAATATATACCTCCTTATGGAGAAGAATAAAGAACAATCCAAAGTATTCAAACCATATTCATATTTTAGCATGGTATCAGAGCAATCGATCCTCGGTTGTCTCTAAATTCTCATATCAAATTTTCTTCAAACACAAACCCTAAATCCTCATATCAAACTTCTTCAAACACAAACCCTAAAATCATATTCCTCAAATTCCTCAAAGTTCTCCAAACTCATATTTCTCTTTACCAAATTCAGATCTCCATCCACATCCCTCATATCTTCAAATTCCAAAACACATATTTTTTTACCCTTAAAATTCTTCCGCTGCCATGGATGTCATCTCCTCTTCCAACACCACCGACACCACTCCACCATCCTCCTAAATTGTTACTATCCATAGTGACAACGCTCTTTTCCCAAATAGCGTCACCCTGACTGAAACCAATTATGTCTTATGGTCTCAAGTCATGGAGATGCGTATTGCTGCCAGTGAAAAATTGGGGTACCTCACCGACGACACCCCTCCGATCAAGAATAGGGGCAAATCACTCGACACATCTTCTGACTCAGCTCCTGTTAGTCCTGCAGTTCCAACGGCACCAGCTCCTGCCTTTGCCTCTGTAGCCACAACAGGACATCCTTAGTAGCAAGACGATTGGTTGTGGTACTAGGAGGGGCAAATTCAACAACAACAACAACAACAACAACAACAAAAGTGAAAGGGCTATGTTTATTGACATATCCCAAGAAGATGTTGCTTATTTCTTGACTATGACTACCCTTTCTCTTCAAGGGGAGAACAGGAGTGAAGAGAAGTTGTTTTGTCTCTAAACCCTTATCTCAAATTTCTCATATTCAAATCCAAACACTTATCTCAAATTTCTTCAAATTTCTCATATTCAAATCCAAAACCCAATCAACTTCCTCATTTTTTTTTTCCCCAAATCCAAATCCCTCAAATCTAAAGTCCTCAAATCCTCTTATCCAAATCCCTAAACACATACCATCAAATCTTATACACATACCTCTTAAATCCAATTCCTACATCAAATTCATACATCAAATTTCTCACATCACCTTCCTTACCTTCTCATATCACATCTTACTTCCGCTGTGATGTCAAGAACCCATACGATTCTCCATCTTATTGCAGACTCACAGAAGCATGCGGTTAACCCAGACTCCTTCTTCCATCACCACCACCAAAGGTTCTACTCTTCATACGTCTTCCAAGATCAGATATTACATATGCTGTGAATGTGGAAAAGTATTTCATGACTCACTTACCAAGTTGGGCATTTGTGACATATATGCACCAACTTGAGGAGGAGTGTTGACATGAGTCTCCTAATTAATCAAGGAGATTTACTTCCTTGATTAATTAAGGGATTTACTTTCCTATTTTTTATATAAGTGATAAATCATTGTACAATTAGGAGATACTTTCCTAATTCTTTACTATATCTAATTCCTTGTAAAACCTTCATATGTAAACTCCTATATATACCTCCTTATGGAGAAGAATAAAGAACAACCCAAAGTATTCAAACCATATTCATATTTTAGCAACAAACACATGCAAACAAGGGTGTAAACACTTTAAACTTGACAATTTCAGAAAACTGAAAAAGCTATCAGAATGTAAGCCTGTTTCGAATAATTTCGACATTATTAGTAGACTCTTGTTATTCTAAAAACTGAAAATCATAAACTGAGAAAACAATATGTACCTTCTGGAAACACCAGCAAAGCAATGCACCAAAAAAGAACCCTTTTTCCTACCCTTATCAATAAAATCCACACACACATCCAAATAATCCAATAAATTCTCATTGTCCATATCTCTTAGCGGAACCCCCATCCTCTCCAACTTCAAATCCTTGCCTGCACGTTCCAACAAGCACGAAAGCTTATCGGAAAGCAAACAAGTTTTCGACCCATCACCAACAGAAGTTGACCCACCAACAGACCCGCCAGCATAGACCTTCTTGATTTCCTTTGTGGGAATTGCACAGAGAATATGTGTGATCTCTTTGCTGCCATTGTTGATTTTGGTAAAAAAAAAAAAAAACGTTTATGCAAAGGAAGGAAAAATACTCAGAGTGAATGAGAATGTTCAGTATTTTTCTATATTGAAGACTGAGCAAAAGCATGCTCATATACATGACATATACTGGCAAAAACTAGGATCCTAAATTTTAGGATACAAGGACTCATCTCCTACCATACATGATCATTGGAGGCTACGATTCTTACACCTAGGCTAGAATCGGTTATCACAGTACAGTTGAAAAAGACAAAAAAAAAAAACAGCTGTGGGAATTATCCCAAAATAGAATAGAGCAGCTAATGGCTATTTCCTAGAAAGGAAAGTTCTTCATTTCTTCATTCTTCTCAGCACTAATCTGCAGGATTGTCATCTGCAGTTTGTATTGAGCTCAGTAAGTAACTTAATTCTCAACAGTCTCTCCTAAGCTGCTTACTGGCTTAACTCCAAGTTTCAACCTTAGATGCTTGAATCTGTCTTTGGGCAGTGCTTTAGTAAAAATATATGCGAGCTGTTCTTCACTTCTGCAGAATTGCATGTTGATCACACCTTCTTGCAGAGCTTCTCTTATGAAATGATACATTCTGTTTATGTGTCTAGTTCTTTGATGAAAAAATGGATTCTTGGCCATTGAAATTACTGACATATTATCACATAACAAGAGTGTTGCCTCAGTTTGCATTTCACCAAAGTCATTAAGAACAAATCTTAACCAAATGGCATGTGTTGTTGCATCAGATGCTGAGACATACGCAGCTTCTGCTGTTGATAGTGCCACTGTGTTTTGTTTCACAGAGGCCCAAGAGAATGCTCTACCTCCAAAACTAAATGCATAGCCAGAAGTGCTCCTGCTATCATCCTCACTGCCTGCCCAATCTGCATCACAGAATCCAACAAGAGTTGCTGACTAATTTCTTACATATTCAATGCCATAGCTAAGAGTCCCTTGCACATATCTTATAACCCTTCTTGCAACTCCCATATGCCTTTTTGTACGACTATTCATAAACCTTGATAGCAAGCTAGCAGCATACATTAGATCAGGTCTAGTTGCAGTTAAATATAGTAAGCTTCCTACTATTTTTCTGTAGAGCCCTTCATCAGCTAACTCACTCATATCCACCTTTTTTAGTTTCTCACCAGTAGGCAAAGGAATTGAGACTGGTTTGCAGTCTTCAGGCCTGAACTTCATAAGCAAGGATTTGGCATACTTGCTTTGATGAATAAATACTCCTTGATCAGTTTGCAGTATTCCCATGCCCAAAAAATGATGGAGAAGTCCAAGATCCGACATCTCATATCTTTGCATCATTTCTCTTTTGAACTCAGTTTGCATCCTCTCACTGCTACCAGTATAAACAATGTCATCAACATAGATTGAGACAATAATCAAGTCTCCTTCACTATTAGACCTTGTGTACAGAGTGGCTTCAGTTGTGCTTCTCTTGAACTTGCACATGGAGAGATATGCATCAATCTCACTATACCAGGCTCTAGGAGCCTGTTTAAGTCCGTATAAAGCCTTCCTTAGGTTGTAGACCTTGTGGCTTGCATTCTTTAACTCAAAACCTTCAGGCTGTTCGACATACACTTCTTCATCAAGCACACCATTTAGGAATGCTGATTTGACGTCCAGCTGGAATAGTTTCCAACCCTTTTGTGCTGCAAGTGCAATAAGAGTTTGAATTGTATCTAACCTTACCACTGGTGCAAAGGTTTCATTGTAGTCAATCCCGGGTTTCTGTGCATACCCTTTTGCTACAAGCCGAGCTTTGTGTTTCTGAATAGTTCCATTGAAGTTAAGCTTAGTCTTAAACACCCATTTCACACCTATAACAGGTTTATCAGCCGGTCTCTCAACCAATTCCCAAGTATTATTCTTCTCTATCATCTCCAACTCTGCATTCATGGCTTTTTGCCAAGCTAAATCACCAACTGCTTCTTGATAATTCTCTGGTTCTATAATGCACATGTGACACCTTGCATATATATCTTCCAGAGTTTTTAATTTGGCTGGAGTGGAACTAGGTGCGGAGTTTTGACTGCCATTACCACTAACATTCTCAACTAACTCACCAACTGTGGAGTTTAGATGAGAACTTCCACCATTATCAAACTGAGGTGCATCAGGTTGTTCTTCATTGTTTTCACCTTCTACTTCATTTCCTTCAAGGTTGAATGGTATTGGGACAAATTCCACCTGATTTCTTTCCCAATTCCAAGACTTATCCTCACTGAAAATCACAATTTTTGAGAGCACAATTTTCTTAGATTGCACATCATACACCCTATAACCTTTTTCACAGCTTCCATATCCCATAAAACCTCCCTTTCTAGCCTTGTCATCAAATTTCTGCCTCAAGGGTGATAGAACATGAGTGTAACAGATGCAACCGAAAACTTTCAGATGCTTGATTCTTGGTTTTCTACTTGTGAATGCTTCAAATGGTGTTTTGCTTGACACAGATGTTGTAAAACACCTATTTTGGAGATACACAGCTGTACTCATAGCTTCTGCCCAAAAGATCACTGTAATTCTTTTCTTTGTCATCATGGATCTTGCCATCTCATAGATTGTTCTATTTCTCCTCTCAGCAACTCCATTTTGCTGAGGAGAGTAGGCAATGGTTAGTTGCCTCTCCATTCCCATGCTTGCACAGAAGTCTTGAAATTCATGTGAGGTATATTCACCACCTCTATCACTCCTTAGCTTTTTCAAACTAAATCCACTTTGCAATTCAACAAAAGCTTTGAATTTCTTGAACACATTAAAGGTATCAGATTTATTTCTAAGGAAGTATACCCAGCACATTCTTGAGAAGTCATCAATAAATGTGATGAAGTACCTATTTCCACCAATTGACTCATTTTGCATTGGTCCACACAAATCTGTGTGCACTAATTCCAGTGGACAGCTTGCTTTCCATGCCACCTTTTTATCAAATTTCTCTCCGTGATGTTTTCCTGAAACACAGCCTTCACACACATCCTTCATTTCTGTTAACATAGGTAGTCCAGACACCATTTCCATATGTTGCATCTAACAGGACCCGCCCCGAAATTTCCCTAAAACCGGGGCGAATCCCGTCTTTGTTCCGACATCACCCCGATGCCGGGCCCACTTACTAGAAACCGAGACTCTCTACCAAAATTTTGGCAGAGTCTCCCCTATGAATTGAACAACCCAACAAAATTCAACCTGCATAAAAATACAGAATAATCCCAACCAGCAGCATGCTTTGAAGCGAATAAACAGTTTACAACAAAATGGCCTCCGGCCTCACAATTCAAACCCTAACAGGGGCGATAACAGAGCATGTCTAAGAACTTCAATTTCAACAAAACAGAGTGTAAGGGAAATAACATGAAGAAAGAGTCCTACGATGACTCAAGGCTCTGAAGCGCACGATCCGGCTCTGCTGCGGGGCTCAGTCAACTACTGGCTGGGGGGCGCAAAATAGAAAATTGTGAGTGGACAAAAATAAATTCAGTTCAATGTAAACCAACGTAATATAACCCCACCGTTTAGAAAACCATGCAAGAAATCCCATGCATCTCAAAACCGTCATACTCAAGTATATACATATATATATATATATCAAAACCAATCAATACCAGATGCCAAGTCCAAAATCCAAAACGAACGCTTTACAAAACCCACCATCCAAAAACTTATAAATCCCACAACCAAACTCTCGAAAGCGTACCCATTGGCACGACCGGCAAGGAAGTATCCACACCGAGAAACAAGAATGAATGAATAGATATAAATATATAATATAAGAGATATATATAATATAAATATGACCATCACCTAGTTGTACCGGGGAAACAATCCAACCGGGGGATTGTTTGACTAGTCACCCTGACAGAGTCCTCGTGATGAGTCCTCAATCCACCATGTGACTAGGGAACGAGCCGTCCAACTGGGGGACCAACTCTCAGCCAGAACGTACCGTCGATAACCTCAAAACCCGTACGTCTGTGATCAGTCCTACGCACGCAGACTACCCAATTAAGGGTCTACAGCAACATCCCGTCGAGGATGCCCCGGGTCCCGACAATTCCAAGTATCTCAAGTCTCCGTATCCAAGTTCCACATCAGGGAAGGTACATAGGGTACTGCTTACAGCACACCAAACTGACATTCTATACTCACCACTTTCCACAATCTCATCTCAACAACCCAAGTACCTCACACATAGCCAAATATATATAGAAATCCCCAAAATCCATATATTCATACTCAAGATACTCAAATACGTCAAAACCCAAAATATATTTTCAATGCCTCATAAAAATATCACTTTCAACAATTTCATAAATAATATATCCAAAATACCATTTAAAACATCATGCCTAATATTTCCCAAAATCCAAATAAAATATACTTTCAATACCCAACGATGCCAAAGCCACAATATTTTACCAAAGCGCTATAAAAACATCAAGTTCAACTCATGAATATAATATATTCAATAAATCATTAAAAACATTATGCATAAATCTTTCATCAATAAAACCATGCATAAGATTTGAAAACAAAGTCCACTCACAAGTAGTCCCACGCTGCTTGACCCTGAGAGGGTCCCGCCTGCGGTGTATGCGTAGTCGGAGTACCTAATTCAGAATACGTATACGAGATTAATACGAAGCGTTTCGAACGAATACTTTAAATTAAATATCCTAATTTCCCAGGTCTCTAGTAAGTGTACTAGGAATGAGACGTTCTAAGGTCGAACTACCCAATTTGGACGATGGAACAACTTCGGGAGACACTCGGTCAACCAGCGGTCAAACTTCCCAAGTTGGGTCAACCGGGCCCACGGGACCCACGACCTCCGTTTTACAATCCGAAAGTTCCTAAAGGTTTCACAAGGTCTAAGATACCCGTCTCGCAAGTTTGGTCCGAAACGGACGGTTAGATCGCTTACGATCGCATGATCGGACGGTTATTATAAAACACAAACTTTAAGTTATTGAATTGGAACATCCGGGGTTCCGATTCACGATCCGCGAATTCCAATATGATCCTAGGAATACCTAGAACAACATATTTTAATGCGGAAAGGATCTAACGGTCGGAACCTACCGAATCCGGATAACGCACAATATGCGAAAATCCGTTCGATAGTCAAACGACATCCGAATTGAGATCCGCGAAATCCTATGCGCTCGTGACAATCTAAGGATCTCATCGGTTTAATTTATAGCCTCACCAGCTGTCACACCCCGGGATCGGCTCCGCCGTAGCACGATATTGTCCGCTTTGGGCCCCCTCTCTCTGGCCCGCAAGGTTTTGTTTCTGGGAGCTCACGAGCAACTTCCCAGTGAGGTCCCAAAAGGCCTCGTGCTAGATGGATGCGGGTGTGCACATATAAGGCACATTACCCCCTCTCCATAGGTTTGATGTGGGATCTTACACCAGCCTCGCCCACGCGCCGCCAGCGCGTGGGTGTGTAGAGTAATTCCGGCGACGGAAAAACTCCACACCCGAGCTCACCCTTCCGGCTACAGATTCTACTCGACGAGTGGAACACTTTATTCAACTACACCAAAGTCCAATTCGGACGGCAACTGGCCGGAATCGGCGTCGGAAACTCACGGTTTAACCCGGAACTTCACGGCTTCGATCCGGCGACCACCGTCGACATCGTCATCGCGCAACCTAGGAAATAGCTAGAAGGGAAGGAGAGCTACCTGTTCCAAGTGACGGCGCAGCTCGCGACGGCCGAAAATGTCGCTGGTGACGTCGGCAGTTTCGACCATTTTTCCCGTCGTTGCCACCGCCGTTCGCCGGGTTTTCGATCGGAGAAAAGGGGTGGGCTGGGTAGAGGAGGAAGAGAGGAAGCTTTTGCAAGAAACGGCGCCTGAAATGGTGGTCGGACGGCGAAGTTCTCGCCGTCTGAAGTTCCGGCGAAAAAATGAAAACGGGGGAGGGGGGGTTCAGCCGCGTGGGGGAGAGAGAGAGAGAGAGAGAAAAGTCAGATATTTTAAAACCCAAACTTTGAAATATTTACGATTTTACCACTGTCGATGTTTTGCCCGTAACTTTTTCATTACAACTCCGATTCAAGCCTACCGCGTGTCTACGAATTCGTCTCAGTACCACCTACCCAAAAATACCAATCACTGCCCCAAATAATTTCCAGGCAAGAAAATGACCAATTTACCCCTATCCTAAGGGTAAATTCGTAAATTCACTTAAATAATTTAAAATAGGGATTAAATTTGGAGTCGGGGTGCTACAGCATCTTTTTCATGCTAGCAAAATTCAAATGTCCAAGTCTTCTATGCCAGATCCAAGAGTCTTCAATCACTGATGCTTTTCTTGCTGCAGGTGTCATAGATTCTAGTGAAAGAGGAAAGCATTGATTTCCTCCCATGACCACTTTTGCTACAACATTGTTGAGGCTACCATCATCAAAGATAACTGCCATGTTACCCCTAAAAAGAACATAGTAACCATGCTCCATCATTTGGCTTACGCTCAATAGATTCTCATCCAAGCCCGGAACAAGCAACACTTCATGTATATACCTTTTCCCATGCTGAGTTTCAACCACTAGAGTGCCTTTTCCAGTTGCTTGTACAAGATCTCCAGTGCCCATTTTAACTTTACAAGTCACAGTTCTGTCAATGTTTATTAACACAGACTCTTGAGAGGTCATGTGCTTGCTGCAGGCGCTGTCCACAAACCATACACTTCTATCTTGCAAACTTGCAGAATGACAAGCATAGAACATAGTTCCTGTAGTTTTAAGCATATATACAATTTCAACTAAAATACTCGAAATTTATATAAGTATGTAACATAACAAAATACGAAATTTATATTTACATGTGATTGAGTTACCCTCCCATTCGCTTTTCATGTACGAAATTTTAGAATTCAAGCAAATTCTAAAATAATTTGAGACAAATGTCTTAAAACTAAAACTATGTATTATTTCTTGAATATGACTCATAGCATATTCAAAATATTCTTTTACAAACTTATTTCTATGCCTAAACAAATAAATTAATATGTTGTCATCCTCATATTCGTGTTCCCACAAGAATTTCCCTTATGATCCTCCTCTGATTTTTGGTTCATATCCTTTTATATAGGTTTCCCCTTCCCATCTATAAAAAAAACAATTCAATAAGAATATCCACTCATAAATATAGTATTTACGTATAATATGTATAATTTCAACTAAAATACTAAAAAAAATTATATATGTATAAAGGAGAAGAAAGTTACCAAATCCCCTAGCTTCCCATGTAAATCCCCATTTTATAAGGACATAGATCAACATTACAAGGAATTAGTAAGTGTGGACCTTAAGGATGTAAAATGGGGTATTTATTCTAGTAAACACGAGGGTTTACAAGATTAAGGACCGTTATTACAATAGCTTGGACATGATGGTACCATAACATTATAAGAGGATCCCAAAACTTATAAGTTACAAGATTTGGATAGCGATTTACAAGTTTTTGAACCAGGGTTACAGAATTAGGGTTCACCTAATCCATAATGTTGTAAATCCTCATTTTACAAGGATATGAATCCACATTACAAGAAATTGGTAATTGCGGACCTTGAAGATGAAAATTAGGTCATTATTTTAGTGAAGATGAGGGTTTACAAGATTAAGGGCCGATTTTACAATTTTGGGATATGAGGGTATCATGACGTTGTAAAGAGAATCTATAAATACTTACATTACAAGATTTGGGTCGCGAGTTACACTTTATGGACCGAGATTACAAAGTTAAGGTTTATCCAATCCATAATGTTATAAATCCTCATTTTACAAGGATATGGATCCACATTACAATTAATTAATAAGTTTTGACCATGAAGATGTAAATTGGGGTCCTTATTCTAGTAAAATGAAGGTTTAAAAGATTAAGGGCCAATTTTACAATTTTTTGGATACAAGGGTACCATAACGTGGCAAACAGGATTCATAAACATGTACATTACAAGAGTTGGGTCTCGCATTACACTTTATGGACCAAGATTACAAAGTTAAGGTTCATCCAATCCATAATATTGCAAATCTTCATTTTACAAGGATATGTATCCACATTACAATGAATTAGTAAATGTTGACCATGAAGATGTAAATCAAATTCCTTATTCTAGTAAAATGAGGGTTTATTAGATTAAGAGAAGATTTTACAATGTTTTGGATATGAAGGTACCATAAAGTTGTAAAGAGGATCCATAACCATGTAGGTTACACGATTTGGGCAGTGAATTACAGGTTTTTGCACCAGGGTTACCACATTAGGGTTTACATAATCCATAATGTTGTAAATCCTTATTTTACAAGGATATGAATCCACATTACAAGAATTGATAAGTGTGGACCTTGGAGATGTAAAATGGGGTCATTATTCTAGTAAACACGAGGGTTTATAAGATTAAGGACTAGTATTACAATATTTTGTATACAAGGGTACCATAGCATTGTAAGATGATCCCAAAACTTATAAGTTACAAGATTTGGATAGTGATTTATAAGTTTTTGCATCAAGATTACAACAGTAGTGTTCACCAAATCCATAAAATTGTAAATCCTTATTTTACAGGGATATGAATCCATATTACAAAGAATTAATAAGGTTGGACCTTTGTGATGTAAAAAGTGCCCTTATTTAAACACAAAAGTTTACAAGAGTCAAGACCAATGTTATAATGTTTTGGATATAACAATACAATAATGTCATAAACAGGATCCCTAAACCTGTAAGTTGTAAGATTGTACTTAAAATTCAATTGCATATTGGTATGCAATTGGATGCTCTGGTTGTCAATTTTGTGCTCCCTGTTTGTCAATTACTCAAAGTGCCTTGAATATTGGTATGCAATTGGATGCTCTGGACATCTTTTGACTTGAGCCTATATTGGTTTAAACTAGGGAGTCATAAGAAAAGAATGTTTGTGGACTCTTAGATCACCATCTAACTAGGGAGAATGTGTTTTGAATAAAAGAAGTGTGTCTCTCTTTTTAGAACATATAGCTTTCGACATATTGATTTTTGAGTATATTGAATTTTAAGAGAAAGCTGTTGTGCATATTTTTCAGATAAGTCATCAAGTGTTCTTTGTTTACTTGGTGATTTATCAAATCCTTTAATCATTTATACTGCATTCATATGCATGTCGGTGACTCATACAATTGAGGGCATCAAGACCGTGGTGGAGGTTTTCCTCTGGCGAGCTTGAAGCAATTGTGACCAATATTGCATTCAACATAAGGAGTGTCGAAGATCATCCCATGACAGAAGTTGAGTTACGAAGAAGTCGGTAAACATTATCTAGAATGTGTCTAGGATAAGTGTGTGAGTACTTCTTGTAATCATCGTTCTATAGTGCTTTGTGTTGGATCGAGGAGTCTAGTGGATTTTCCCCAGAGGTGGGGTTTTACCACGTAAAATAATTCTCTGCGTGTTCCTTTATTTTATTTTCAGCACGTTTTATGATTGATAAGCCATACCAATCTTGCTACCGAAGTTTGTTGATTATAATCTTAAATTGGCATACTCACCCCCTCTAGGCATTTTTAGTCATCCTACAGATAATTTCATTATTACCTCTCTTCCAATCTCTACAAAAAGGTAAATCAGAAAGTCGGCATCTAGCAAGTTGTTGAGGCCCAAAAATTCAGGGTTGTGCCCAAATAAATTCTCAGCCCAACGCAATGCCTTATTAAGAAAAGACCCGATTTGGAGCATGCGAAAGTTCGTCATTCACGCTTGCACGAGCCACGACCACGTGCCATGCCAATTAAATATGCAATCCGTTATGCTAAGAATCGAAATAAGCCTATAAAAGGCACTGACTCTACAAGCTCATGCTAATTATCCCTTCAAGCATCATATCCCTTTTTAAAGGATACGAAATTCAAGCACGCCAAGCGACATGCAATACCAAGCGAAAAATCATTATTATTACACCTAGCCACACTACAAGCTTAAGTGGGCCCAAGCCACGCAAACGCCCGGGGCTTACTTGAGTGGGTTGTGGTATGGATTGTAATGAGCTTTCATGAGGCCCATTGATGAGCCGAGAAATGGGAGTTTCGGGCTGCTTGGGAGCCCCAAAACTCAAGCCCAATACTTTAGGAAAATTAGCTCATCATCTCAATAAAAATGGTCTATCACTTAAGAGGTTGGCTCATTCCCTTAAATACACTAACCCATCACCTTAGGAAGGCCCACCCAAGTGGTTTACAAAATATCCAAAAAATCCCCAGCACATGGTTTGAAATGAAACCACGATAGAAAACTAGGAGATGTTTGTACGCTCAGGAAGCTAGGAGACTCCAGCACATGGCCAAAGACAAACCCAATGCAAGCCATCAGGAAAACCAAGGGATGTTTAAGCAAAACACCCTTCAAACCAGCATACATACCCATTTCTTTCCCCCCACCAGATCTTGCCATGAAATAGGGGAGGAAAGGAGGAGGAATGATTGCCAAAAATAAGAAATCACCACTGATAAGTCTAGAGCTCCCAAAACCTTGTTTTTGGTGCGATTGGGCTGAGGAGAATTTCACAAAATAGGATGGATCAAAGGGAGAGAAGAGAAATGAAAGGAGAGACTTGGCAAAATTGGAGAGAACCCATTAGGTTTTCTTAGGAAGGAGGAGCTTCCAATGACTATAAAAGGAGGTACCTCCTACCCATTAAACTCAACTAGAGCAGTCGAGCAAGCTTATTCTCTAACTGCTAACATCAAGCCCAAGTGCCTCACCTTCTATCTCCTCCTTCTTTATCCTAAGCAACACACATCTAGGAAGCAAGTTTTATCTCTCCTCCCTGAAGCCTCTGCAATTTTGAGCCATATTCATCCATCTCCTCCCATTTTCTCTTCTGTTAAAACACTCCAGAGATTGACAGACTTTTTGTCAAGCTGCCAAAAATACTCAACACACCCATCATAGCCCCATCTCTCTCCCTCTTCAACAAGCCCTCTTAGAATCCATTCCCCCTTGTCTTAAAACCCCTGTTTCTCATAGGAATGCACAGCCCTCTCTTTGTTTATGCTAAACTCATGATTGTTTTGCTCCCATGCCACAAGCCTCTCATGCCAAGCTAAGATTCTACCTGTAAGCACTAAGAATTTATCTGTAAGCATCCATTATTTTTGTTGGTGAAGGTAACCAAGATGCTTCCTAAGGCTTCACTACCCTTTCGAAGCATTCTTGGGGCTTGATTCTTGAACTCAGGCACAGGGGTTAATTTCACTTGTTTCTCTTTTCGGCAGCCCAAGCCTATTCATCAGGCTGCTGGAATAAAAGACCCTTACATAAATTAGCGACTCTGCTGGGGATTAGGCCATTATCTTCACCGAAGCCTCCAAAGAAGAAGACCAGAAGCAATACCATGTCTTCCCAAGACAAGCTGGACCACAGTGACTTGGAGTCAAGGCAATATGCCTCACATAGAGAAGAAGAACATGCAAGTGAAGGAGTTTTCACTCTCACAGACCTTGTTGCAGCCATCCATGCTATGGGGAAAACCCAAAGGGAGATGGTAGACACAATCGAAGAGCTAAAAATCTCAGTCTCTAAGCCAAGCGAAGAAAACGAAATACCTCCCCAAGAGGAGTCTGCTGCTGCCCGAAAGGGTTCTGAACAAAATGGGCCATCTTTTGTCACTCACGAAGATGTTATTACCATGCTGGAGAAGAAACTAAGCCGAAGCCAGGAGGATTGGAAGTATATCCCTTAGCCACTATATCCATCAAGCCTACTCCAGCAGTCATACCCCAATGGCTATAAAGCACCAAGCTTTGTCATTTTCGACGGAAGAAAAGGAAGCCCGAAGGAGCATGTCAACCGCTTCATTGATGCTTTGGGACCACATGCTGGTGATCGTAATCTCCGTCTCCGGGAGTTTTCAAAAAGCCTTACCGACCGTGCTTATACGTGGTACACGACATTGACATCAGGCTTTGTTTGCTCTTGGCAAGCAGCTTCTGTAAGAAATACTTCCAGCATGAGGAAAGAGTTACTACCACTCAACTCAACAACACTCGCCAAAAATATGGGGAAGATCCCGTGGACTTCGTGCGCAGGTTCCGGGACCTGGCTCTAGACTGCTATAATGAGAAGGATGAGGAAGCGCTTGTTGAAATTTGTATTAGCAACATCATGGCAGATTATAGAGTCTATCTGGAGAATATTGGCATTAGCCAATTTTCTCGGCTGCTGGAAGCAGTAAGAAAGACAAGTATGTCGGTCAAGCTAACTGGGCAGGAAGTTTGGAGGAGTGAAGAGGAAGAAGCACACTAGAAATAGATGAGGATTCCAAATCGTCTAGTGACTACAATTCATGCAAAAGGAAAGATAGGGAGATGTACCCGCCACTACCGTGTAAAGATGAAGAATTCCATGCCATTCTTGGTACGATGTTTGCCGACGGTGCAATCAAACCCCTCAGGCCCTACAAAGTCCCTACCAAAGGTACTGCCGTTATCATCAGTTTGTGGGTCATCCAACCACTGCTTGTCAAACTTTGAGGAAGATCTTGCACGCCGAGATACATGACGGAACTCTTAGGTTGCCCTCTAGGAAGCAAGCTTTTGACGAGGACCCCTTGCCGAAACGAAGGGGAAATGAGATGGCTGATGTCATTACATGCTTTGATAACTTGCTCGACGATGATGCATTGTGTCACTCGTGGAAGAATGACCCAAAGCCATCAGAGACTATTTGGGAGCTTTGAGGAAACATGTAGAAAGCCTACTGGCCTAAATATTCAAAATTCTCGAGCTATAACACCACATGGCTGCTTGCTAATGGATGGGAGAATGGTTCCAGCAACGAAGTATTCACATTGGACATGCTAGAAGAACGCCACTTGGGGGCTTCATTTGGTCAGCAAGATTATCGAGAGACAGTTACCGTAACTCTCATAACCTCACAGAAGTTGAAGAAAGTACAATGGGTTATGAGCTCCAAATCACTCTTTAATTTGTTGGGTTATGAGCCGCATGCAAGTAAAGCAGCAGCTATGCCTCTGTTAAATATCTCTTTAAAGCATGGCAGCCTTGCACAACACATGCCAAATACATGCCAACCTAAGCCACAAGCTTTCATGCTATTACAAGTCTTGAATACCCCTTGGCCCTTTCATACTTGGGGGCTTGATTTGATTGGAGTATTCATCAATGCAAAGTGGCTCAAAGCCTTACTACTGTTGAGTTGCTTTTGCACCTATCCTTTTGTTTTTGGCTTTTCAAATTTATTTCAAAGATAAACTCCTTTTGTGTTTTCACCATATGCTTTCACAACTTTTGTAGAATGCACCACCATTATGGCATGCCA
Source organism: Prunus persica (assembly GCF_000346465.2). Classification (NCBI taxonomy): domain Eukaryota; kingdom Viridiplantae; phylum Streptophyta; class Magnoliopsida; order Rosales; family Rosaceae; genus Prunus; species Prunus persica. The sequence continues at coordinate 6,481,525 of NC_034015.1, forward strand.
AGTTGTAAGATGATATTTGCAATGAGAATGGAGTATTTTGGAGAAGGAAAGAAGCCTCTAGAATTCTTTCATTGCTGTTATCTTCTTCTGTTTTGCAAATCATATTCTTTGAAAAAAAAAATATATAGACAAGCGAACTTTTCTTTATAAAGCTAAGCCTCTCAGCAGTAACTATACCAAGCAAAGCCACTTAGATGGGACCCCAAGCTGTTAACAAGCACTATGCAATATCATGTGTCAATCTTGAAAAGTAAAAAAGAAGGTCATGCTATCAAGGAAAATCATCCCAGCCCTTGCAATATTTGAAGAGAGTGTATGTGTTGGGGTGCAGTGAAAGAAAAATCAGATCACATAAGGAAGGCCTTGTGAGGAAAAAAAAAAGCGTAGAGGCAATGGGGCAAACACTTTTGTGATCCTGTAAAAAAAATTGGCAGCATGTACCTTGCACCTACCACAACCCAACCTGTTAAAATCTCAAGCAACTCATGCATTTCAACCAAGCAAAGTGTACAGAACAAGCTGGAAATCATTATCTCAATGCATTCCAAACCTCAACAATTCATGCATTTCATTATTTCCAACCAAACAAAGCGTACAAAACAAGCCGAAGCTTAATATCTCAAGCATTCTAGATCAAAAGTTATGATAGAAAGTATGTAACAAAGCTGTGTTTCAAGGTTACAACAACATGAGCTTTAGTCTCTCAAAAAAAAGAAAAAAAAAGAAAAAAAAAAGAGGTACAACTCAAGCCCAAATGCAGTCAACTGTGCTACAAATCAATACACCCTGTGGTTTCAAAAGGAAAAGCTACTACGCACTGAGCCAGCCAACCCCCCACAACAAAGAAATGCGACCTGTAAGGTGAAATAAGGACAGGTGTTAGAGAAGGATGGTGCTGGAAGATATAGCCTTGCTAAAAAAAAACAATTATATATCATGGTGCGAAGAAGGAGAATTCGGTACCTTAACTATATCACGGTGCATGACTAGAAAATGCGCGGAGAGATGATCCTTTCGATGTTTCCACCACGCCCCAAGAGCCATTCTCAGTAGCTCATTTGTCAAGGAGAAGGTCTTGTAGCTTACGGCACTGGCTCTCCAATTCGTGTTCCTTAAGGCTCAACGCATTAACGACAACTCTTGTTTAAGGGGGACTAGGGATGCATTTTTATGCTACAAGCAGCTTGTGCTCTAAAAACAGCGTGTGCTATAACTTCTTTTAAGTATCAAGTGGGAAGTCCACACGAAATCCTTAATAAGACACATGCTCAAACCTTTCAGCACATTACTGTAAGGTCGAAAACAATGTTTCCTTTGCAACCTTAAATCATTCGTAAAACATCTTTGGTAGTTGGGTCTGTCAACTCGCAATCAAACCATTCTGGCCAACCCTTAGTGATGCTGCAAGGGTATTGAAAAAAATCAAGGGGTCACCGAAAACATGCATTTCTTCTATACAACACCTGAAAATGAGAGTAGCCTCCAAAGCTTACTCAGTGCCTATGATCAAGTCTTGGCAAGTGTTTCTAAGCTATAAAGGTAGTCATCCATTCTTCAACCCATCGTGCAAGGGGAAATGGGCCATCACTCATCACAAAGGTCATTGGGACTTATTACGTGAATCCCTGCAAGAATTGCCAGCAAAGAATATGCTACAAAAGGGCAAAGCATCTTTGTGTTAAAGCCAAGTAATCTCCACACTAGCATGCAAGCAATATGAACTTCACAAGCCAAGCCAAGCAAGCTATCTCATGCCAAGCGAAATGCATAAACAAAAATATTTTCGAAGCATCATGCAATCTATTACTCGAGCTCATGACAAGCAAAGTTCCCATTCCATGCTCAATCAATCATTCCATCATACCTTTTTTTCACAAAGCAAGTGTTACAAATTGAACACTATTTACCTCATATTAACCTTTTTCACAAAAACATAAAAAATCCTATGAGTTGCACGGCATTCTTGCAGACCCATCATACACATGTTCACATCTATCCCCATAAAGACAAAAAAATAAATAGTTATCCACGTCCAAGCTCTAAGTTCAAAAAAAAGAAACCAATGGTTCTTTCCTCAAGCTTTCAACAACCTCTAATCCTATGTATTAATCATGCGGTTACAAGCATACGCTCATGATGCATATAGTTCAACAACAATCAAAAAAAGTGGTCAAGAACGTAGCACACGCAAAATATACGCCAAGCATGGCAAGTCAAGCTCACGCCAAAGAAAACGCTTAAGAAAATATCAAAGCAGCATGCAATTTATCCATGGCAAGCAAAATTCTCAAGCAATGCCCATGACAAGCAAATTCTCCCTCAAAATGCAAAAATATTCAAGCATTGCAAAGCATGCATTCTGTCAATTTCTATTTCCACAAGATGGGAGAAAAGTCCAGATTTAATAAAGCATGTGTTCACAAGAAAAACAAGTCTAGGCCAAGATATCAGTCTATATATATTCCTACAGAGTTAAAAAGAAGGATTTGAGGCTCCAGCAAACGAGCAGAACTACTTACCAAACGACCAAGGTAGAAGTCTAAATGCCCAAGATACGAAGTCGGTTCGCTCAAAGCTTCCACCAGCAAGGAATGTGACACAAGCTTTCAACACTTCCCATTTCCTGTGCCAAAGACGTAAAAACCTACAATCATAAGAGCATCACATCATGCAAAGTTTAGACTTTTTGCTAGCACAAAGAGGCCCAGCACGCCATAAAGAAAATGAAGAAAAGAAAAGGATGCAATCCATACCAACGATTTCCTCTCACAAAGTTCGCACTCTTCCAGTAGCTTGCCAAAAAGAAAATAACCCCAAAAACGGATGCAAACCCTTCCTTGCTAACGATTACTCCGATAAAAGATGGATGGGTCAAAAGGAGTGGGTGCTTGGCCAACAAAGAGCCAAACCCATAGGCATGAAGAACCCAACAAACCCCTCAATAGATTTAAGAAATTGCAAGAAAAAAAGGGCATACCTTGTTAATCTCCTCAAATGATAACCTCAGATACACCAAGAAAGAAGGAATTGGGAATTTTGCAAGAAAAGTCTACACAGAGACAATCTCATCGAGCAATAGCAAGTGGGTTTCTTCGTGCCAGGAATAACGAAGTCAGGTTTGGCTTGAGCTCCCTTCCAATGGCTGTAGACATGCGGTTCTTCTTGATCATACTGTCTCTCGCGCTCTGAGTTCGTTGGAGGAAGAAAAGGAAAAAGAAGATGAAGGTGATGGGGAGAGGGTTACTCTGGTGCGCGTAAGGAAGAAGGAGAAGAAGGAAGAAATAATAAATATAAAAGAAGAAGGAGGAAGTGGATATCTGTGAAACCACAAAGGAGCTTATGAAATTGATTTTGGGGTCAGGTTTAATTATTCGACCCATTACAGCACTTATCCATAGGCCTAATAATTAAGGGGGCTAATGTTGAGCCCCAAAAATTTAGGGTTGGGCCCAAATAAATTTTCGGCACAACGCAATGCCTTGTTAAGAAAATACCTGATTTGGAGCAAGCAAAAGTTCGTCATTCACACTTGCATGAGCCACGACCACGAGCCATGCCAAATAAATGTGCAATCCGTCATGCTAAGAATCGAAAAAAGCCTATTAAAGGCACTGACTCTACAAGCTCATGCTAATTATCCCGTCAAGCATCATATCCCTTTTTAAAGGATACGAAATTCAAGCACGCCAAACGACATGCAATACCAAGCGAAAAATCATTATTATTACACCTAGCCAAGCTACAAGCTTAAGTGGGCCCAGGCCAAGCAAACGCCCTGGCCTTGCTTGAGTGGGTTGTGGTATGGATGGTAACGAGCTTTCATGAGGCCCATTGATGAGCCGAGAAATGGCAGTTTTGGGCTACTTGGGAGCCCCAGAACTCAAGCCCATTTCTTGAGTCCAAATATGTGGGTAAGCATAAAAGAGAGAAATAGCCCAATACTTTAGGAAAAATTAACTCATCATCTCAATAAAAATGGTCCATCACTTAGGAGGTTGGCCCATTCCCTTAAATACACTAACCCATCACCTTAGGAAGGCCCAAATAGCCCAAGTGGTTTACAAAATATCCAAAAAATCCCCAGCACATGGTTTGAAATGAAACCACGATAGAAAACTAGGAGATGTTTGTACGCTCAGGAAGCTGGGAGACTCCAGCACATGGCCAAAGACAAACCCAATGCAAGCCATCAGGAAAACCAAGGGATGTTTAAGCAAACCACCCTTCAAACCAGCATACATACCCATTTCTTTTCCCCCACCAGATCTTGCCATGAAATAGGGGAGGAAAAGAGGAGAAATGACAGCCAAAAATAAGAAATCACCACTAATAAGCCTAGAGCTCCCAAAACCCTATTTTTGGTGCGATTGGGCAGAGGAGAATTTCACAAAATGGGATGGATCGAAGGGACAGAAGAGAAATGAAAGGAGAGACTTGGCAAAATTGGAGAGAACCCATTATGGTTTCTTGGGAAGGAGGAGCTTCCAACGACTATAAAAGAAGGTACCTCCTACCCATTAAACTCAACTAGAGTAGTCGAGCAAGCTTATTCTCTAACTGCTAACATCAAGCCCAAGTGCCTCACCTTCTATCTCATTCTTCTTTATCCTAAGCAACACACATATGAGGAGCAAGCTTTATCTCTCCTCCCTGAAGCCTCTGCAATTTTGAGCCATATTCATCCATCTCTTCCCCTTTTCTCTTCTGTTAAAACTCCAGAGATTGACAGACTTTTCGTCAAGCTGCCGGAAACTACTCAACACACCCATCATACCCCCATCTCTCTCCCTCTTCAACAAACCTTCTTAGAATCCATTCCCCCTTGTCTTAAAACCCTTGTTTCTCATAGGAATTCACAGCCCTCTCTTTGTTTATGCTAAACTCATGATTGTTTTGCTCCCATGCCACAAGCCTCTCATGCCAAGCTAAGATTCTACCTGCAAGCACTAAGAATTTATCTGTAAGCAGTCATTATTTTTGTTGGTGAAGATAACCAAGATGCTTCCTAAGGCTTTACTACCCTTTCGAAGCATTCTTGGGGCCTAATTCTTGAACTCAAGCACAGGGGGTAATTTCACTTGTTTCTCTTTTCGGCGGCCCAAGCCCATTCGTCAGGCTGCTGGAATAAAAAGACCCCTACATAAGTTATGGAAAGTTTAGTTCGAGTCCAGTTAAGGAGTTTAAGCTACAAAAGTAATAGGGAAAAGAACATCTTTCGTCACTGGGTTTTACACGAAAGTTCCGTTGATCACTACCAAGTTTACAATTTATAGGCATTATGTCTAAGTGCAATTATAAAAAAAAAATTTGAAATGCAATTTAAAATTGGTAAAAGATAAATTTTTACAAGTGAAAAAACCTATATTTCTTGAAGAAAATATTGCTCTTACTTGTTTTGGTCAATTTTCATCAACAGACATATTAAAATCAAGGGCATACACCTTGAATAATACAATGTTATATTTTAGGAATTCTTCAAGAAAAATTAAAAATATGAAACTTCAAATCACAAGTGGAGCAGCAAGCAAACGCCGAGGCTTTTAAGAGAGGTGCAATAACTTATATTCTATTCTTTCAATCTAAAAATATTTTTTTTGATGCTATTGTTATGGGAGCAAATATTTTCGTCTCCAATTACAGGACGCCACGTGGAAAAGAAGATTATCTCTTAAATTAATTAATTAAACTAGTTTATCTAGCTAATTAATTAATTAATTGGGATAAATATCTTAATTAATATGATATTATCTTTATTTAAAGAGAGAATATCATTAATTCAAATATTATCAAGTCTGACTCGATCCCTACGAACTTGGGTAAAGAATAAACTCAGCATATTCTCTACGAAACCCTAGCCTTGAGGCTCCTATAAATAGACGACTTCATTCATCATTCAAGGTACATCTAAACCTACTCCTAATACCCGAAGCTCTCTCTCCCTCTCCACTCTCCACTCTCCATATTTTCTCCACACGGCTCCGGCCACCACACATGGCTCCAGCCGCCCGGTTCACACCATACATAAACTCCGTACCCTTTGCTTAGCTATTCTTTTCCTACAAACACTCGAACAAACTTAGACATTGGAGGGCCGTTGGCCAACACCCTCCGGGTGTGGTCTATTTACTCCAATTTGTTTTACAGGAATTGAGGAAGAGAGAGAAGGAAGATTGAAGGTTGAAGAATCTAGAAGCGAATATTCTCTCATGAGATTATTTGCACAAACAATTGTCATGCGTGGGTGCTGACAATCACGTCTATCTCACCCTTTTACTCCCATCAGTTTTTTCTTAGGTCCTATTTGATTCGCGAATTAGGAAGAGATACTCGAGCTGACAAAAAAAGAATGAAGAGATACTCGAGCTAGACTACAAAGATAATTTCCTAGTCAGGATTTTGATATCACTATTGGGATAAAGTCTCACATTGGAAAAACGCATAATAATAAGAATGTTTATAATGACTTAAGTAATACTTTGTTATTACTGAGTCTATTAGTGTGGGCTTATAACTAAGTAGGGCATTAAAGAGATTGGTCGTTTGAACAAAGTTTTGTCAGATGAGGTGTGGTGCTCTTGAACTGTTCACTACGGTGAAGTTGAACAAAGCACACCGTATACCCTCGGGTAAGTAGGGCCACCCAACCGAAACGGGTGGGTGAACGCAAAACTCTAAAAACTTGATTGGGGTTGTTGGGTACTAGAAAAAAAAGGAAAAAAAAAAAAAAAAAACCTAGACCTCAAGGCTGCGAAGAGGATTTAGATGTACTTGCATTGAAGCACAAAGACAGCAAAGATTTTTTCAAGATAGGGTATATATAAAAAAATCAATCCAAGGCCTAAATAAGCATACCTTTCTCGGGCTTTTAGCTAAGATCAAGTGTAGTATCTGTTCTTATCAGTTTAATATCTGATACGTGGGCCAATGGCTCACATGATATTAAATTCATTTCTTTAGGGGGAGGGTCCACTACAGTAGCTTGCTGTTGGGGCTCTCTAGTGTCACCCAAGCGTTGCACTACTGCATAATTCTAGCGCACCCCATCAAATCTAGTTTAAGCGTTTTAGAGCATTTCCACCTCAAAAGACAAGGGCAAGGTAAAAGTAAGGCAAGGTTTGCCACTATTCACATGAATAGTGGCAGCCCTTGCCTTTTTTGTTTTCACTTCAATTTATTTTCTATTTTTTATATTTAAACCATTAATTTTGATAAGTTTTTCGAATAAGATTTTCAATTGCCACGTGTCACTATTTATTAAAAAATTCTCACCTAAAATTTCAGAAAACATTTTCGGTTGCCACGTGTCCATATTTTGTTATAACATTCATATATCTCAAATTTCAGATAGGATTTATGGATAAAATTCTCGGTTGCCACGTGTCGATATTTGTGATAAAATTCTAATCTCATATTTCAGATAAGATTTTCACCCTCTAAACTTGCGCCATGTATTATCTTTATCTTCTAAATCCCTTTATAAAACTACACCCTTAACTTAGACCTCTCACACCATATCTTCTCTATCCTTTCGTTTCTCATATTTTACAAAACACATTCTACTCTCAATGTCTAACCTAATGAGGGTGTTGGAGAGGCATGATCGATGCATATTTACATATCATTTTGTAGCCTTCTAACTTATGATTTGGTTATGTTTTTGAGTTAAACTTGTGCTTTTAATATCGTTTGTGTTTGTTTCAGTGTATTAAGCTTTGAGACTCATTTAATGCATTTTGGAGTCAAATTAGCTCAACAATTGTGCCTGCGGATCAGTCAACTTCACGGATTAGACTGTACTTGCTCAGGAAGAACCAGATAATGAGCCATGTATCATTCAAATATGCTGAAGTCTAGTTTCTGGAGCATTTTACGGTTTATGATTTCGAGTCTTCTAGAGGAAGTTATGCAAGTTTTGGCAGCTTAAGATCGGCAGCATCTGCGTTACTGGGCCAAAAATGACATTTGAAGGTCTTTCCGATTTTTCCTTGAGCTGAGCTGCATATGCTTGGAAAGATAAGACAAAGAGCTTCAAGATCTGTATTTATTCATCATTTTATAAATGGAGGAACAAGCCCAAAAAGAGCCCAAAAGAAGACTGCAATGCATTGTCATGCATGATGAAGTGTTATTGATTGTGGGAAAGTTAGGTGAAGCATATTCAATACTTATAATTGGAGTGGAGTTTTGCAGCAGCCAAGTGAAATAAAAGAAGATGAAGTGGAAGCTGCAACACTAAGCCTAAAGACAAGAGGAATTGTTTTCAAATGCAATTGTGTGTTAGGTAAAATTGGTGAATTGAGTGTTGTAAGTTGGTGAAGTGAGTGCTGTAGGTAGAAGCAATACTCAATTCAGAATTTTCACTTCCCCTAGGCCTATAAATAGTGAGGTTCTCCAAGCTTGTAAACACACCCCAAAGGGGGGAGCTCTCAAACACTTCTCTAGAGCTCCCCTCCCTTCTCTCCCTCAAATTCTTTTAGTTTTTGTCAATCCTACGATCACAACCAATATTTCCTCCACTAATGAATCCCTAAATGATGCTGATTGATATCATGATCTCCAAATGATTTGCTACGGTTAATAGCCTTTTGTATTTACCAAAATAGTTCCATTAAAAGTCAACTGTATTCTATATATATATATATATATTGTACAATTGTATCCAAATATAATATTAAGAAATTACATTCTTTACATGGTATCAGCCCTTCTCTCCTTCAAACATAGTCACCTCTCTTCTTTGATCCTCCATGGCCGCCACCAACAACTCCTCTTCCTTTCCCTCCCCTTTGGGCCCAAACACTACCCATTTCATCAAACTCTCTGAATCCAACTACTTGCTCTGGCTTCTCCAAATCAAGCCTTTCCTTGTTGGCCATGACCTGTGGCAATATATTGATGGGTCTAAACCTGCCCCTGCTGCTACCACAACCACCAACTCCTCCAACCCTCCTAATTTCTCTCAACCCAATCCTGTCTTCCTCGTCTGGTACAAACAAGACTAGCTTATCATTAGCTACCTCACCTCTACACTTTCCGAGTCAGTTCTCGCCCTCACTGTCGGTTACGACACTTCCAAAGAAATCTGGGATTGTTTGCAAACTCAGTTTGCCCAAAAGTCCATTGCTAGTGCTGCCAATCTCCGCTTCCAACTCCTTGATATGACAAAAGGCACCAAATCTGTTGACCAATACCTCAACCAGGCCAAATCTCTTGCTGACTCCCTTGCCTCCATCAACCAACCTTTCTCCAACGATGACTTGGTCACTGCCATTCTTTGTGGCTTGGGTCCCAACTATGCCATGCTCATTACTACTATCCTTAATTTCCCTCCGTTGCCAAATTTCACCGAGTTACGCTCTCGTCTTCTCTCGTTTGACACCCATGCCCCACGGCCTTCCTTTGACCTTGCTGCCCAGAGCACTGCCCTTATGGCAGCCCAGTCATTCGGGCCACCTCGTGATGGCGCTGGCCTCTCCTAGCCCTCTTATGCCTCCCACAGCAATGGTGGTAACGGCCGCAATAGCCGCAATGGCCGCAGTGGTGGCTGGAACTGCAATGGCTCCCGTCGTGATGATCGTTGGAATGCATTCTCCCCTCAATCCTCGTCTTGGCAGACACCTAGTTGGGCTCCCTGGAATGTGCCTCCACAACCCTCGGCTGGTCGTGGCTTTAGCTCACGGCCCCCTTGGGCTGGCCAAGGTGTGTTGGGTCCTCCTCCTTCCAATTGGTGTCCCACCTGCTCTACTACTCAACACAATGCTGCTGCTTGCCCCCATCACTCTTTTCCATCCTTTGCTGGCTCCCACACCATTCATATGCCTGATAACACGTGGTACCCCGATACAGAAGCAACCCACCACATGACTGGCAATGCCAATTCTTTCTCAAATCCCCAACCCTACAATGGTAATAATTCCGTACTTTTGGGTAATGGAGACTCCCTTCCCATCTCTCATACTGGTAACATACCTCTCTCTTTGGGGAATTCTAACCTCAACCTTAGTAATGTCTTCCTTGTTCCTGCTCTTGACAAAAATCTTTTGCCTGTTGCTCGCTTTACACATGATAACTCTGTCTTCTTCGTTTTTACACCAAATTTCTACTAAATTTATGACTTACATACTGCCACACTTCTTTTCCAGGGCCCCTGTAAGGATGGTCTGTACCCGATGTCCTCCTCTTCTATCCCTTCTACCCCTCGTGCTCACGCTGCTGTCTCGTCTTCAGTGTGGCATAATCGTCTTGGTCATCCCTCATCTTCCGTACTATCTAAATTAAGCTCCTCTTTAGGCTCTACCTTTCATTTGCATTCTAAATTTTGTACAGGTTGTGCTCTTGGTAAATCAACCCAATTACCTTTTTCTATCAATAAAAATTATGCCCCATCTTTATTTTACTTAATTCACTCTGATGTATGGATGTCTCTTTTTACTTCTGCTACCGGTTTCCGTTACTATGTGCTCTTCACTGATGAATATTCCCGCTACTGATGGATTTATCCCATGCGTCGTAAATCCGAAGTATTTTCTCATTTTCAAAAATTTGTGGCTATGGTTAAAAACATATTTGGGACTTCTATCAAATATCTCCAAAGTGATAATGGTAAGGAATACGTTAATACTTCTTTCACCACTTTCTGTCATTTCCTTGGTATCCAACAAAGATTCTCTTGTCCCCACACCCCTTAGCAAAACAGTCTTGCTGAACGTAAACATCGCCACATTGCCACCATGACCCGTATTCTCCTAAACACTTCTCACATGCCTCTCAATCTTTGGGTCGAAGCTGCTCTAACCTCCGTTCATCTTATTAATCTCCTTCCTACTCCCGTCTTAAACTGGTCTACCCCTTACACTGTTCTCTTTTCTAAACCTCCCACCTATTCTCATCTCCGTGTCTTTGGGTGTTCTTGTTTTCCTTTTCTTGGTCCTTATGTTAATCACAAGTTACTGAGTCGTTCCTTGGAATGTGTTTTTATTGGCTATAGCCTCCATCAAAAGGGTTATCGTTGCCTTTACCCATCCACGGGCCGTGTCTACACATCTAGGCATGTTATTGTTAATGAAGATTGTTTTCCTTTTACTCAGTTATAGGTGTCTTCCTCATCCCCTTATGTGGCGCTAGACCTTTCTCCACTTCCTGTTGTACCGCTGCCCCCATTGCTCGTGGCCCATTTGCCTATTGATCCCGTGTAGCCTCTTTCCCCATCAGGACCACTTCTTGAACCGGTTTCTCTAGGCCTAGCTTGCCAACGCACCCCCGTGGGCCCTAATTCCTCTACAGCCCAGTCAGCCCCTGCTGACCCTGCCTCCCAGTCAGCCCATGTTGATGCCCCCGCATCCCAAACCTTCCTTCCTAACTCCATCACCCAGGCGGACCATGTGTCTACATCAGCCCACATGGGTCCTTTTCCTCTCGCAGATCCATCAGGCAGTTCTATTGCTGAATTGCCCGCTTCCAATGCTGCAATTGAGCCTGTGCCTCCTGTCACAGCCAATCAGCCCACACCTCACCCGATGGTTACCCGATCCCGCACTGGCACATTCCATCCCAAAATTCCCACTGATGGGACAGTTAAGTATCCCTTTGCTCGTGCTCTTTTGGCAGCTGTCACTGATCAGGAACCGACTTGTTTTTCTCAAGCTCAGAAACATGCTGAATGGCGTGCTGCCATGACAGAAGAAATTAACGCTATTCTGAAGAATAATACTTGGACTCTTGTTCCCTCTACCCCATCTCAAAATACGGTTGGCTACAAATGGGTCTTTCGGATCAAACGTACTTCTGATGGTCGTCTTGAGCGCTACAAAGCCCGTCTTGTTGCTAAGGGTTTTCATCAACAACCCAGTATCGACTACGCTGAAACCTTCAGCCCTGTTGTCAAACCTGCCACCATCCGCACAGTTCTTACTATTGCCATCTCTCGGGGATGGTCCCTCCGCCAACTAGACATCAAAAATGCTTTCCTCTATGGCCTTCTCAAAGAAGATGTCTACATGGCTTAACCACCGGGTTTTGTTGACCCTACCCGACCCAATCATGTTTGTAAGCTTCACAAGGCCTTAAATGGCCTCAAGCAGGCACCCTGTGCATGGTTCCATCGCATTAGCTCATTTCTTCTTTCCTTCGGCTTCCAACACAGCCAATCTGACTCTTCTCTTTTTATTTTTCGGCATGCCTCTTATGTCATATTTTTATTATTATATGTTGACGACATCGTGGTCACATGGAATGATTCCAAGTTTCTTCACTAATTCATCACCGCATTGGGCCTTGCCTTTGATATCAAGGATCTTGGTCTACTTCATTTATTTATGAGCCTCCAAGTTACAACCAAATCTGGTGGTCTTCATATCTCACAACTGAAATATGCCCACGACCTACTACAGCGTCATGACATGCTCCACTGCAAACCTGCCAACACTCCATTGGCTGCCAAAGTCCCTTTGTCTGCTTCCGACGGTGTGCCCCTGGAGTCTCCTTCTGCCTACCGTGAGATTGTTGGCAGTCTTCAATACTTGACATTAACTCGCCCGGACTTATCCTTCGCGGTCCACTCCGTTGCTCAGTTCATGGCTGCCCCTCGCACCTCTCACCTTGTCGCTGCCAAACGGATCTTACGGTATGTCAAAGGCACGCTCGACTTTGGTCTCTCTCTTAGCTTGCAACAGTCCACTGCCCGCCTCAGTGCCTACTCTGATGCAGATTGGGCGAGCTGTCCAATTCGCGTTGCTCTACCAATGGCTACCTCATCTATTTAGGCTCTAATTTAATCTCCTGGTGTTCCAAAAAGCAACCCACTGTTGCCCATTCAAGTGCGGAATCCGAATATCACTCCCTTGCGCACTCATGTGTTGAGACTACCTGGCTCTCCTATATGCTCTCCAAGCTTGGTGTTTCTCTTCACTTTCCTATTCTCCTTCATTTTGACAACCTGAGTACGACATACATAGCCGCAAACCCAGTCTTTCATGCCAGGACGCGTCATATCGAGCTTGACTATCATTTTGTTTGTGAAAAAGTCGCTCTTGGAAGTCACCAAGTTCGTTATATTCCCTCAATTGATCAGCCAGCTGATCTTCTTACGAAGGCCCTACACAAGCCACGCCATGCTCTTTCACGATCCAAACTTGTTCAACCAGGGCTGTCCAGTTTGCGGGGGGATGTCAATCCTACGATCACAACCAATATTTCCTCCACTAATGAATCCCTAAATGATGCTGATTGATATCATGATCTCCAAATGATTTGCTACGGTTAATAGCCTTTTGTATTTACCAAAATAGTTCCATTAAAAGTCAACTGTATTCTATATATTGTACAATTGTATCCAAATATAATATTAAGAAATTACATTCTTTTCAGTTTTCCTTTCTAGTTCTCAATTGTTGTAGCAAAATCCTTTTACTAAATTTTCCTTCAAGTTTTCGGGTTCTAATTTAATTTTCATTGTAATGTAATTTCTTAGTTTTCAAGTTTGATTAGTTTCCAAGTTTCAATTATGGTTTTTTTTCTTATTCATAATGCTTATAAGTTAATATGCTAGTTTAAATAATTGATCATCATTAAGGCTTGCATGTTAGCTATCTTGGTTGGAATTAAGAGTAGACACCATGCTTTAATTCGAATTGAACTATGACTAGGAAGAGTGTGTATAGAATTCGACAATCAGGATTAGATACATATTTGGTTGTTTAAAATATTCTTCTATGCTTAATGGATTCCTAATGCTTAATTTTAGGTTAGACAACATATGATCAAATTAGGGAATCAGGAATACAAGGTTAGGGCCAGACACCATGGCTTAATCATACTTTAGCTAGAATTAATCCATGAATCTAAATTGAACTTGGGAACTTATTTGCTTGATTTAATTTGTTTTCTTTCTTTCTTATTTTATTTATTTCCTTTCTTTTTCATTTTTGATTTGTGTAGGGAAAATGAATTGGATCATTCAATCACCAATCCTCGTGGGATCGACCTCGCACTTACATATGCTATACTACCGAATAGCTTGTGCACTTGCAAGTATCACAAGTTGAGGATGCAGTTGAATCCATTTTGGTGCAGCTGATCCGACGACAACAAGGCAACAACGAGAAGATGAAAAACCAGGTGCAGACGTGCTAAAGAAGATCGTGAGATGGATGAAGAAGAGGTAGAAGTTGTTTTAACGGTGGGTATGCTCAATCAATCAAGGCAACACCACCGTCGTTGTGCCTTGAACATGGACAAACATAGGCACTCTCGGGGTAAGAATCTCACGGAAGATTACTTTATTCTAAATTCATTTTGTCATGTTTCTTATTTTCGAGGGAGATGTAGTATCCAGCCCCCGTTTGTTCCAAAAATCATGCATGCTTTTTGCAATTACGATACATACTTCGTTTAGAAGTGCGAAGATCTTGGGGTTTTTGTGTAATAACCCAAACCTTAATTAATATTTAATTAGTAATTTATTAAGAGAAAAAGATAATTTTGCCCTTGGAATAATTTATTAAAGAAAAGTTGACCTTTTTACCGAGAAAGAATTTGACAATTCCACACACACCGTTGAGTAGAGCACGACGAAACGAGTCCGTAGACACGAAGTGGGCTCAAATCGGAGCTCTAACGAAGAAGTTTAGGTTAAAATACTCTGAGGGGCAAAACGGTAATTTGAAAAATCAGAATTTTAAAATCTCATTCTCTCTCTTCTCCCTCAGTCTCTCTTATCTCTCCCCGCAGCACTTTCCCGTGCGCCTTTCCCCAGCCGAACCTCCATAACCACCCAGCCACCGCTACACCTCACCCCGACCGACCGAACAGGACTCAATCGCAGTGACGTCAGCTCCGCCGCCAAGCCCGACCTTCCCTGCCGCTCGACCGTCACGATTTTCGCCGGAAAACGTCCAAAATCCAGCCGGTTTTGAGAAAGTTTCCAAGTTTTCGAGCTCTCTCCTCCGGCCGCCAAATCAGTCGAGTAAGGTATGAATCTTTACCTATTTTTCATGACTTAACTGCTGATTGGGTAGGATTGGAACGATTTTTAGCCTAGATAGATCAAATCACGATCCAAAGTTCCACCAATTTTGAGTTTGAAATTCCGGCCACTTCCGGCCAGATTTTGGGGTAAGTCCAAGAACAAAAGTGGTTCCAAATAGGGTGTTTTACCCAGGACAGGAGTTTGGGCCAGCGGTTAGAGATTTTCCAACCGCCAGAAATTTATCAAGCCATCCACACGCTGCCGGCGCGTGTGGCGGCTCGTGGGCAGTTTAGTGGAGCTCACTTTCAGTCTTAGAACGATCCTCGTGTTGTCACGAGTGTGTAGGAATTTGCGGATCTCAATTTGGATACCGTTTGAGCCTCGAACGGATTTTTGCATATTGTGTGATTTCCGGGTTCAATATTGTTGAGCCGTTGGATCGTAATCCTTTTCAGATATGTTACTCTAGACATTTCCATAATCGTTTAGGATTCGACGGATTGTGAATCGGAGTCCCGAATACTCCGAAATCGGAACCCTAGGGCTAGGGTTTAGAAATCGTGCGATTGTACGATCGTGATCAACTCGACCGTCCGATCGAGATCAAACCCTCAGGAAATGTGTCCTAGGTATATTGGTACTTCTAGAGGCTTTCAGACCATAATTTTGAGGTCGTGGACCCGCGGGGTCCCAGGTTGACTTTTTGGGACCTTAGCGCTTTTTGAGTCCCAAGATACTGCTAAACTATTCCAAGTGGAAGGAAAGCTTTTATGGGCATAGGAACAACTTTAATCTGACGCACGTACTTCTGGAGCCGGAGGTCAAGGTTTTAAAATGAATACTATATTGAGTATTGTATTAATATAATATTATGGTCATTGAATTAGGCACCCGGGCACCAGTTGACCCGCAGGAGGGACCTTCAAGAGGTCCAGCGAGCACGGACCAGCAGTGAGTGGACTCTTTGTTTTTATAAATTAGAGTTACAGTATTTGATCTTGAATAAGTTTTATTCAAAGATTAGTGTTCTATAAGCTGTTATATGCTTTTAAATATTTTGTTTTGCATGCTGCCGAGTGGAATATCCTTTAAAGGATATAGAAAAAGAAATTTTAGTTAATTATCAGATAAATGGCAGCAAAGTTTTTGACTTTACAGAAATTCAATTATTCAGCAGATTTTCTTCAGAAACTTTATATTTTCCTAAACCACCTTAGGTACCCAGATATACAGATGTTGCCTTCGGTAAATAAGTTGTCTTTAGATCAAATGTTGCCTTCGGATTTGATTGGTTGTCTTCGGTTTAGTCAGTATGCTTGATAGTTGCCCCACGAGTTCTATAGTACCCGAATTCGTGTGGAGCGAGTAATGCTGATCAGGCTGACTACGGTCCCCTGATCCTGCTAGTTGCGGCTCGGACTGACCTTGTGTCACTGAGACCTGCGAGTACGTGTCACCTATGGTGATGCGAGGAATTGACGGATATTAGGAATTGACGGAAATAAGGGGTACACCTAGGTGGTAGTTTTAAACTGTTTTCAATGCTGTTAAGAAATTAATGGTGATCATGAGTATGATTGGCATATATATGTATAATTGTATGAGTGCATTGATTTCAATACGAATATAATAAAGAGAATAATTTAGTTTGTATAACTGTTTTTACAGTGGGGTTAGTATGTTCTTATGTATTTTTCTAAACTTATTTTTGGGTCCACTCACCCTTTTAATGTTTTGCGCCCCCAGGTAGTAGGCGTACACAGTGATCCACCACCGGGCCGTTTTCCACCTTCTACACTTTCCTTTTTGATGTAGGACTTTTTGTTTTTAAAAGAATTGACTCCTTTGTAAATTCTTAGTAGTCGCTCTGATAATTTGCCCTAGAATTAGAATTTAATTGTTGGAATGTATATATATATACGTATGCTGGCAGTTGGTTGTGTTTATATGCTTGTTTAGCAGGTGTAAATGTTTTGATATTGATCCAGTTACAAGGGAGACTCTGCCGATTTTTCGGTAGGAGTCAACCTTGTTATTTTATCGTGCTTTATAGGGAAGGGCAATTAGGTCATTCGTGCCCGACATCCGACCGGTGTTGGACAAGCACAAGGTCCGGCTCGAATTCCAAAGCGGGATTTGGGTTGGGTCTTGTCATTTTGAGTCTTCTTCCGAAGCAAAAACTTACAATTGCTTTGCAGCTGCTTGTGTATGAGGCATCTGTAGACCAGGTGGATGGGATTGCTAAGATGGGGAAATCAACTATCCTAGAGTGCTTGGTCAGATTTTGTGATGCAATAAAAAACCTCTACACGAGGGAGTACCTTCGCAAACCGATGCCTAGGGACCTTCGAAGCCTTCCACAAAAGCCGAGGCTTGAGGTTTCCCAAGAATGATTGGAATCATCGACTGCCTGCACTGGCAGTGGAAAAATTGTCCAACTGCTTAGCAAGGAGATTATTGGAATAGGAAGGGTCAAAAAAGTATAATTCTGGAGGCCGTTGCATCATTCAATACTTGTGTTTGACATGTCTTTTTTGGAGTTGCTAGATCTCATAAATACCTCAATGTGCTTGGTCAATCCCCGATATTCAACCATGTCTTGAGGCAATCAATGATAAGACAATACAAAAAACTTAATTATGAGAAATGAAAGCAGAGAACTCAAATGGAGAAAGCTAATACAGAGAAAGTTATATATAGAGAAGGGAAATATAAGAATAAAAAGTGACAAGTAAGGCATTTGTTGTGCTTAAGTGGTTAAGAGCAATTACCCCTAGATCTGAGGTTCTATGTTCAATTTCCCCTTCTTTCAATATTGCTATTGTTTTGAAAAAAAATAAAAATAAAAATAAAAAGCGAGAATGATACCAAGTGTGCCTGTATGGCAAGACAATGGAAAGTGAAGGAGAACTTGATGCAAAGTACAAAGTGAAAGAGAATTAGATGCATTAATTGCTTACAAACCTCTACTAGGTTCAAATCGGAGTCTTAATGAAAAAACTATGGTTAGCATAGGGATGGCAATTTTCTCTGCAGGTAAGGATCTTTGCTGGGATTCGATGACAGGACCCGACCCAAATTCCACTTTGGAATCCGAGCCTGACCCTGTGCGTGTCCGACACCTGGCAGGTGTTGGGCACGAATGACCTAATTGCCCTTCCCTACAAAGCACGATATAACAAGGTTGACTCCTACCGAAAAATCGGCAAAGTCTCCCCTGTAATTGGGTAAATTCCCAAAATTTACACCTGCCAAACAAGCATGTATATACACAACCAACTGCCAGCATATATATACGTACATTCCAACAGTTAAATTCTAATATTAGGGAAAATTATTAGAGCGACTACTAAGAATTTACAAAATGAGTCAATTCTTTTATAGAAAGGTCCTATATCAGAAAGGAAAGCGCAGAAGGTGGAAAACGGCCCGGTGGTGGATCACTGTGCACGCCTACTGCCTGGGGGCGCAAAACATTGAAAAGGTGAGCGGACCAAAACAAAGTTTGGAAAAAATAGCATAAGAACATACTAACCCCACTGTAAAAACAGTTATACAAAACTAAATCATTCTCTTTATGATATTCGTATTGAAACCAATGCACTCATATATTTATACATATATATGCCAATCATACTCATGGTCAACATTAATCTCTTAAAAGCATTGAAAACAGTTTAAAACTACCACCTAGGTGTACCCCTTATTTCCATCAATTCCTAATATCCGTCAATTCCTCGCATCACTATTGGTGACATGTACTCGCAGGTCTCGGTGACACAAGGTCAATCTGAGCCGCAACTCGCAGGATTCAGGAGACTGTAGTCAGCCAGATCCGCATTACTCGCTCCACAAGAGTCCGGGTACCATAGAACTCGTGGGGCAACTGTCAAGCATGCTGACTAAACCGAAGGCAACCAATAAAATCCGAAGGCAACATTTTTTACCAAAGGCAACAAATTTATCTGAAGGCAACTTATTTACCGAAGGCAACATCTGTATATCTGGGTACCTAAGGTGGTTTAAGAAAATATAAGTTTCTGAAAAATCTGATAAATAACTAAATTTCTGTTAAATCCGAAACTCTGCTGCCATTTATCTGATATTTAGCTAAAATTCTCTTTCCCTATATCCTTAAAGGTTATTCCACTCGGCAGCATGCAAAACAAAATATATTAAAAGCATATAACAGCTTATAAAACACTAATCTTTAAATAAAACTTATTCAAGATCAAATACTGTAACTGAACTGCTTAAATTCATTTATAAAAACAAAGAGTCTACTCACTGCTGGTCCGTGCTCGCTGGACCTCTTGAAGGTCCCTCATGAGGGTCAACTGATGCCCGAGTGCCTGATTCAATTACCATAATATTCTATTAAAACCATACTCAATATAGTATTAAATTAAAAACCCTGACTCCCGGCTCCTAGAAGTGCGTGCAATTAAAGTTGTTCATATGCCCATAAAAACTTTTCTTCCATTTGGAATAGTTTAGAAGTATCTCGGGACTCAAAAAGCGCTAAAGTCCCAAAAAGTCAACCCGGGACCCTACGGGTCCACGACCTCAAAATTATGATCCGAAAGCCTCTAGAAGTTCCAATATACCAGGACACATGTCCCGAGAGTTTGATCTCGATCGGACGGTCGAATTGATCACGATCGTACAATCGCATGATTTCTAAAACCCTAGCCCTAGGGTTCGCGATTTCAGAGTATCTGGGACTCCTATTCATGATCCTTCGAATCCTAAACGATCCTGAAATTGTCTAGATTAACATATCTGAAAATGTTTACGATCCAACGGCTTAACAGTATTGAACCCGAAAAATCGCACAATATGCAAAATTCGTTCGAGGCTTAAACGGTATCCGAATTGAGATTCGCGAATTCCTATGCACTCGTCACAGCACGAGGATCACTCTAGAACTGAATGTGGTCTCCACCAGGCTGCCCACAGGCCTCCACACTCGCTGGCAATGCGTGGGTGGCTTGATAAATTTCTAGCGGTCGGAAAATCTCCAAACTGCTGGCCCAAACTCCTGCCCTAGGTAAAAAACCAACCTACCCCAAAAACTACCCGGAAGTGGCCGGAATTTCAAACTCAAAACAGGCCGAACTTTGGATCATGATTTGATCTATCTAGGCTAGAAATCGGTCCAATCCTACCAAACCAGCAGCTAAGTGATGAAAAATAGGTAAAGATTCATACCTTACTCGACTGGTTTAGTGGTCGGAGGAGAGAGATCGAAAGCTTGGAAGTTTTGTCAAAACTGGCTGGGTTTTGGACGTTTTCCAGCAAAAACTGTGACGTTCGAGCGGCAGGGAAGGTCGGGCTTGGCGGTGGAGCTGACGCTGGTGCGATTAGGTCTGGTCCTGCGGATCGAGGCGAGGTGTGGAGGTGGCTGGGTGGTTATGGAGGTTCAGCTGGGGAAGGGCGCATGGGAAAGAGGCTGCAGGGAGAGAGAAGAGAGACTGAGGGAGAAGAGAGAGAAGTGAGGTTTTAAAATTCTGACTTTTCAAATTACCATTTTGCCCCTCTACATATTTTGACGGTATTTTCTTCGTTAAAGCTCCGATTCGAGCCCACTTTGTGTCTACGGACTCATTTCGTCGTGCTCTATGCAACGGTGTGTGTGGAATTGTCAAATTCTTTCTCGGTCAAAAGTCAACTTTTCTTTAATAAATTATTCCAAGGGCAAAATTGTCTTTTCCTCTTAATAAATTAATAATTAAATATTAATTAAGGTTTGGGTTATTACATTTGACCCTAATGGGTTAGGTACGAAGGACAAAAAAGGGGTATGAGGATGGGTACGGTGTTCCAGGAGGGGTGGGATGGTATTTGAATCCCCAACCCGAACCATCCCCATTTAGAATATATATATATATATGTATATATATAGTATAGTATATATAAATATGCTATTAAAGTGATTGTACCGACTACGTTTTATATTTTTATATTATTATATTATATGCTTATATAATTTAGGGTACTGATTTTTCCACTCCCCTTTTATCCACTTACACTCCATCTTTTTAAAATTGTATGTTCTCACTTCTGTTTTGTTTACTTACACTCCCTTTTATCTTATAGTAAAAAATATTAAAAAACAAAAGGGAGTATAAGTGAATAAAAGGGGAGTGGAAAAATCACCACCCATAATTTATACAAATCTTAAGCCACACTATTTATGTATTTAGTTAACTTCCAATACATATATAAACATTCTTATATTGTCTTATAACTATATATTATATATATATATATATTCATTATCTTGCCTTAGTAAATTTTTCTTCAACAAAGTAGTTATATATTGGTTTTTTCTTCTCTAATGAGGCGGGTCAGGGAATCCATTCTCCAACGAAGGTGTGGATGGGGAATCCCCGATATGAATATGACGGGTATGAAGGTGGGGATAGGGGAAAAAATCTTAACGGGGATGGGAATGAGAATGGTATACCCACCCTCGATTCAACCCATTGCCATCCCTAGGGTAGCGGAGCTACATGGCAGTTTTTGTATTTTGGAAAAAATTGATATAAATAGCGCGCCCTTCTTCTTCTTCCTCTCTCTTGCTCTCTCATGTTCTTCAGCTGCTATTAGGGATGGACTTACCCTTTGACTAACCTGGGCTAGTTTCTACTAGGGATGGACTTACCCTTTGACTAGTCTGGGCTATAACCCAGGTGACTTTGTCTTTTTAAGCCTAAACTAATATACCCAACTCACCCAATGGACAGCCCTGCATTGTACAAACAATCGCTACTTCTGAAATTTACTCGTACAATCGAGTTTAACAGGTGTGTGCGTATGATAAATTTAGCCCACTCCAGTTTGAAATTTTGGGTCTGTCCTTACAATAACCATTTATGACCGTTTAATTTCCTGGTGATCAAACATTGTCGTCCGGTCACCATTGTCCTTGCTTCCTGCACAAAATGTATTCTCCATCCTCCCCTCCATCAATGCCCCCAAAAAATCAGAACTGTAACGTCCTACATCGCATGCAAATTCGATGTGGTGAGTCACTTGGCTATGCCCTTAAAATCGTGTCCATGATATGAACAATACATTTATTCCTTTTGAGTGCTGAACTTTCAACTTATAGAATGTGTCATCAAATTTGAAAATGAAAATTTGAATACCGTTGGGGCATAATGTATTCATTTTTGTCCTATCTTTTTCTAATTGTTATATGTCTTTGCATTTAAAACCTATATTTGATTTCGTGCAGTGATGCTTCGCGTGAATCAACTGGAACCCTTAATTGAGCAGAAATTAATTGGTGGGTATTTACAACTTCCAACAATCATCCCAGCAGGCTGAAGATGCTCTATCACAAGGGATGGAGGCATTGCAGCAATCCCTATCTGAGACATTAGCAATGTTGAAGATTTTAAGAAATATAAGAATCTGGAAAAAAGCGACCGGTCGCTTCAGGGAAACAAACAGTTGGTTTTAGGCAGAGGCTTCGAAGCCTGAAGTGGCTCTCACGAAACATACTGCCAAATTGGGACCTGTCACACGATTCTGTTGGGGTGCTGTTTCTTGGCCGGAGACGGCCGAATGATGCGGGAATCGTCGTCGGAAGCCATTGGGGTCGTGGTGGCTGTAACAGAAGAGAGAGAGAGAGATATCTGATTGGTCACTTAAAAATTTGACTTTTTGGAATATTTACAGTTGTGTCACTGCACTTCCATTGGCCATAACCTCTTCGTTAAAACTCTGATTTGAGCCCACTACGTGTCTACGAACTTGTATCGATGCGCTCTATGCAATAGTGCCATTCATTTCCCCAAAATACAATCAGATTAAAAAGTGACCAAAATGACCATATCCCAAGGGCAAAATTGTAATTTCATGATTAAATAAGTTAAATAATTTAAACGAATAATTAAAATTTGGTTGAGGTGTTACATTTGTATTTTTTTTTTGGCTTTATTTCTCATCATATCATAGTTGTAGTATTTTATTCTTATGACTATAGTATGACTCACATCATGATTCGGGAATATTCCTTATTTTCAAATTGGGTCGTGACAATTTACAAGGGTGCTTTACAACGAAATAGATATAGTAATCAATTAGAAATATATCTCTTAATTATACAATGATAATCAATTATATAAAATAAGAAAGTAAATCCCTTAACTAATTAAGAAAATAAATCTCCTTAATTAACTAAGAATGCTCACGTCCTCAATTCACCTCTGAAATATGATTGCTACATTCAACAATATATGAAGACTTATTCCATTTTCTATTCTGTGGTGCTGATCTTGTAATTCCCTCGTCTCAGCCTAGGCATAGATAAACCAAGATTGCATAGTGAAAGAATGAAAATGAAACAAATTTAAAGCTAGAAAATGAAAAATAACTTAGAGTTATTGTTAGTTTTTAGTTTTCATTTTCTACAATAGTCCATACACATCCTTCCACCTCCCTCCTACCATCGTTCCCCTACCGTCCTTCATCGCTGACATTTTCATATATTTCCTTTATCTTTATCTCTTTCAAGAATATTTAATTTAATTTAATTTATTTTTTAAAAAAGAGAAAAACTTACCATCTCAATATCTGTATCCTTAGAAAAATATTCGCAAAGTTCAAATGAGACCAAATATCTCCAATCATCGTCGTCAGCACTCTTTTTGTCTTTGCTTGAACTTGTGTAAAACGATTATGTGAGAGTGACTGGTCAAGGCCCTAAGCCAGCAGAACAACCTATGATTGAAAGATTTGATGTTTCGGACCTTAAATCTTTGAGAGAGAAAATTTTCTTATGTACCAATCAGACCAGTAAGTCACTAAAAAAAACCTATGAGAAATTGGCAACATCTCTATATAAATTATGTGAATGATTATTTTCACTTGCTACAAGTGGCACCTTTTCTTGTATGGAGGTGGAGAGTACCGATGAAATGCTCTCTGAAGTACTCCTATATATTTTCACGAAGAGAAAGAGATAGGGAGATAGTTAACATCATTGGGGAGCTAACCTCGTCTAATCCTCTAGTATTAACAAACAAAACAAAAATGAAAAAAAAAGAAAGAGTTATAACGACTAAACAAGGAAGAATGGAGGCAACAAGGCAAAACAAAGGAGAGAAGACATCAAATGCACATGATCTGAGAATGGAGAAATGCTCTAGATTTATAGGGAAGAGAGGCTCTGATTTTGTTTTTGGTAGAAAATACAATCTTCCATAAAAATTTTGCACACAGGAAAAGGGAGATGTATGGAAATATAACTAAATGTGAGCTTTCAATTTGTTTTTCATAATTTAAAAGATGGTGTCAAACATTAAACGAAAGTAAAAACTATATATGATTTTAATTTTCCTTTTTGGGTCATGTTAGGAAGACCAATTTTAGATACCAACTTATGTATCATCTCTCTAATAGAGGTGAAGTCGGCCAATATAATGGGTCCTACGCTTTATTAGAAAGATAGTGCACAAGTTAGTATCTAAATTTGGTCTCTCTAATATTTTCCTTTTTATATTCTTCAACACTTGGAACATTTGTCTCAGATCTTAACAGTATAAATACAAGCAGACCCTTATGGTTTCTATGAGAAACCCATTGCCTCTGTGGGCCTCATGCTCAATTGTCATGACAATGACTATTCGATGCTTATACAACATTAAGCTTCAATCAGCCCTAGGGAAGCCAAACTGGCATACCCACCCCCATTGATGGGAAATTGAAGAATGAAAAATTAACCCCATTGATGGGAAATTTGTTATCAATGCTTCTGAATGTGGTATTAGTTGAACCATCAGATCCGCTTAAACATTTGAATGATATACAAATGAAATCCAATACATGAATTATAATACACTTCAACACTTGGAATTGAAATGGGATTGTTTCTCAAGAATTGATGAGGTTAGAGATGTGAAATTGCAACTTGCTATTCCAAACTTCAAGAACTCACTTTGTAGAGTCTGTATGCACATCCTCATAAAATTCTTCAGAACAGAACTCAAACCTCCTCATCAATGTGCTGAAAAGAGGGAAACAATATTAAGCTAGAAAAATAATACTCATCAGCTTATACTAAAATCGAATAAACGCAATAAATTACACCACATTGAAAGTGTTCATCCAATGCACTAAATGTGAGAATCGTCAACTTGGGACTTAAAAGGAGCCTCAGGGTGTTTTTGATAATGATGCAGAAAGCTACAACATTCATAAATCTCTAGACTAATCTACAAAAATCAAATTTCAGAAGGCTCTAAATACTCTGCCTAGGGTTTTTTTTTAACTGAAGAAACTGTAGAACAACATATTTTGAGATACTTAGATCAGAAACTAGCTAGAGAAAATTGAATTATGCTATCATCACTTAGTCCCACAAATCCGTAAAGAATGTGACCATGCTGACCAATATTCCTATCAATATAATTTAACAAAACAACAGCATGATCATATCACTAAAAACAGAAAAGTTCCTTCAATTCCTATATATCATCACATGGAGATGCAAAATACATTAAAGAAATCTATCAAAAACCCAGTTAACGTAAATCCTAGCCGTCTATAAATCTCGTCTTAATGATTTCCTTTGTGCGATTTGGCTTGCAAGAAGAAGTATTTTGTTCAACAAGAGAAAGGGTGTGAAGAGAACGATGTACAGATATAAGGGTACATTTCTCTCTCATATTTTAGGGCACCCAGGGGTCTCCTTATTTTAAGATCAAGACAGGAGCATATTTGGAGTTGGGTTCCTGACATTCACTCTAAATTTTAACTTAGAATCTCATTTAGGGAGGAGCCCATTGGAGATGTTCTAACGAGATACCACATCAAAATTAGGTTGTTTGTTTTGTTTGAGTCTACCATATCACAATGATAGAACACTTGAATTAAAAAAACCCCAAACACACATGAAATACATTGTAATTTATTGTCAAATCGAAGCTTAAACAATCTCACACGTAATTGAAGCTTAAAAAACCTCAAATGCGTTTTTTTTTATAGTAAGATTTGCAAACATCAGTGTTTCCTTAATATAGAAGTTTGAGATGGCAACGTTATATACTCACCTCTGCACTTCTGTGTTTCCCTGTATTCAAAAGAAAAGAATGTGTATTATTGAGATGCAATCAGGTTTGAAAAAGAAACACTTTTATTGTTATATTGTTGACTAAACATTCAAGAGCATACCTTTTTTCATGAATGTTCCCTATAGTGCTATTGAGGTCCCCCATCCACTCAGACTTTCCGAACTCTGTCTGTACTTTGATTACAGAATGTGCGTTGACAACCTTAGAAGCAAATGTCCTTAAATCTGGACATCTTATAACCTTCAATTCCCTCAAACATGGAAACTTCAAAGTATAAGCTTCAATAGAGAAACAAATGAGGTTTGGTAGATCTTCAAGCGTTATGGAATTCAGTTGACGAAATGTAATTTCCTGGTCAGCACATTCAGTATCTGCTTCTGCAATAACTTGTTCAATCTTCTGACAGTTCCCAACTTTTAAGTCCTTTAAACTGATAAGGAGCTTGGCTACAGTTGACAAGAACAAATATCGCAAACTGCCACAGTGGGATACACTTAAGAATGTTAAGTTTCCAAAGCCTGTGATATGAGGCGAACCGCCCGTTTCCCATACGTGCATTAAACTTGGCAATTTGTTTAACAACAAGTAACACAACTTATTGAATGCTTGAACATTGTGGCTTTCCACAGCCTTTGGTCCCTTGAGTTGGAAAACAACTTCCAATGACTTACAAGATTGTACAGAAAGACGTTCTAGATTATCGTAATCGTTTGAGTCTTGATCAAGATTTGTTGGTGCAACCTAGAAAATCAAACATCAATTGAGTAAACCGTATATAATTTATATAATTTCAATATGGCAATGTCAATTGTCATTCTCAATTGTGGCTCTAAATAAATTGAAATGCTTACCTCTTGATTGACTGGACGTGGCAATATTTGAACAATATTTCTTCTTGAAGTTGGTTTGGTCATTGGGCCACATGAATAAGGTGTACATCCACATGATCTTGATGAAATATCTTCGTCTTCATCTTCGTGATGAGCTGTTGAATCTTTCTCCAACTTTTTTATCTGTGGAATTACTGAAGCC
Source organism: Prunus persica (assembly GCF_000346465.2). Lineage (NCBI taxonomy): Eukaryota > Viridiplantae > Streptophyta > Magnoliopsida > Rosales > Rosaceae > Prunus > Prunus persica. The sequence continues at coordinate 6,508,606 of NC_034015.1, forward strand.
AATGTCTTCAGTTTGTCGCATCTTTTCACAGACATAACTTTGGCGGTTGAACATAAAGAAGTAGAAGCATCAGGACAAAGACTCTCAAGACTCCGAAGCCAGTGTAGATCAAAACTATTTAGTTTGGGAAACAAAGTCATGCTCGTCTGATCCTCTTTTTCATTTTCATCTGCAGATCTGACTATAGTTTCCATTTCCCAGCATTGCGCTATGTTGAGCTCTTCAAGATTCACAAGTAGCCTGGCAATTGAATGTGGGAACACATACTGGAGATCACCACCATCTTGTATTTTTAAATATCTTAAGTTTTGGAAGCCCTGGAATCCACGCGGAATGTTCTTCCAAAGGTGTTGACATCGAGAATCCCGTATGAACAAATTTTGTAAATGAGAAAATGCTGGAACTGCCTGCCCATCCCTAACCATATGGCCTTTCAAATTAAAGAACACATCTACATCGGAATATTCTAGTTTCACTTCTTCTAGATTTTGTAACCATAAAATGCACTTTGATGGAAATACTGCTCTTTCAAAGCTTCTAGAAGATTGATGCACATCATATGAAGTTCCTACCACATTTTGATTCTCAGGCGTTGTTACCTAAAAAGATTAATTAATTAATTAATAGATCAACTTCAGACATTTTCCTCTCAAAAATGAAATTAATAACTTACCAATATGACTTCATATTAAAATATTAATAAAACCAAATATTAAAATAATATTGAGTAGGCAGTTTCTAGATAATAATCATATAAAAGCTAGACTTTGTGGTCGCAAGTCAAACTAAATGCTTCCACGTGGCAAGAATTTTCCAGTAAACAATTTGGAGCTTGTACCGGTAGTTTATAGCTTTGATTTCTCGAATACAATCAATTCAGGTGAAAATATATACATGAAAGTTTTCACGAACTTAAAAAATGAGTCCAAAATTTTTACAAATTCAGGTTGCTTCTTTAGATAGTTCGAGATTTCTAAATATATTATGTAATGAGACCATTAACAAAAATGAATCCAAATTTTTAAAAAATAAATATATGGAATGGATATATTTATGGAATGATTTTCTTTGTGTTCTGCACATGCTCAATTATTTATTTATTTATTTTTTGTAAAGGCAAGTAAACTAAATTCCTCATTTATCAGTATGAGAACATTTTCAGTTTTTAGGAAGAAAATGAGTAAATAATAGTCAAACTAAAGTCAGACCTCATGGCAAGTAAACCAACAAAAATAAAAATAGAGGCACAAACAATTAACAAAACAATTATACTATTCAAGCATCGAAATAATAAGTTACCTCATGGTTGGAGTATAGCTTGTTGGCTTCGTAGAAACCAACGAATTCATTAGATAGACCTTGGAGTATCAAATATATTAATTTAGGGAAAGCTATGATGTCCGAGGCGGTCTCATGTTCCCTCCACTCTTTTGAGACGATTTCTTTCATTTGGGGACACAAGACAACAAGTAAGCTTTGGAGTTGAACCAAGTTGCTTGCTACTGATAGAGAAAATACATATTTTAAAACGGGGCAATTATGTAATTCAAGAGATCTTAAGTTGATAAAAGAGCTCTGTGGAAGTTGGTCGGGGCATATCGCTCTTAGCTCGGGCATCGACTCGAGTTGGATTGATTGGATGAGAGGGAAGGCTGTTTGTTGAGTCCAACTTGCTCCATTTACAAGGTATTCTATCTCAGGGCAGCCCGAAATTGTTAAAACTTTTAAGTGTTGCAATCCCTCTTGGTCTAATTCATTGAGGACATACTTTAAATTCTTAATCTCTTGCAAGTATAAATCTTCACATTTCTTAAATAAGAGTCGAACAGTTTGAATCTCCATGAATTCCGTTGCATCACTGCTAACAATATCCAACTTATTTTCAAATGCATAACAACCTGTTCTTGTAGATGGAATACCTGTAATCCATGGTAGAAACGTTCTGTTGGATATGTGGAATCTTATTGTTGTCTGGATTGTCAAGTAACAGTCTTTTGGAAAGAAGTTGAAATCTGGTATAACTATGACTAAAACCTTCAAATGATTAGACAAAGACATCACCTCAACAAGGCTTGCCATCCTCTTATCTTCGCTTTCTGCTGCTGATTGTTCCCATTTGCAAAAACTATTTTCCATATACAACTCTTCAAGACTAGATAAGCTCGATAAGAGACCATGTGGAATCTTCTCAAGACAATTACAATCCGTGATATCTAACAACCTTAAATGTTTAAGAAGTCCAATTTCCTTTGGTAACTTTAAGATTCTAGAGCATTGACGAAAGCTGAGGATCTCTAAATTTTCCAATCTTCCAATAACATCAGATATATTTGTTAAATAACGACAACCATTTAGGGACAAGGTTCGAAGGCTCTTCAGTAGTCCTAGTGAACTTGGCAAGGCTGAAATCCCCCGCACGTCTACCAATGCTAAAACCTTCAGCTTTTTCATCCCTTTACACATGATGTCCATGCTATTTTCCGAATAACGTTCACCTTCTAAGTGTAGAAGCTCAAGTTTTGGACAATCCAGACCAACTGGGATCTCATCAATATTAATTGGTATCAGTGAGATTGTTGTGTAATGGTCGTATATCTTTGGCCACCCTTTCTTTTCAGCATCACATCTTATTAGAAATCTATGTGGATCTCTTGAGGCAATTGATATGGCAACATCACGAACTATGTCATGCATCTTGGTATGGTCTTTCAATTTGCTATCTAGCAACAAAAACCTTCTTTGAAGTTTGTCAACCAAAGAATGCACTCTATTTCTTGCTTCTTCCACTGAATCAGTGTTACTAAAATACCCTCGACCACATCCATATCTAACCAAATACTCAATTGGAATATCATAATCTTCAGGAAATAAACAACAAAGCAAAAGGCATGACTTCGCTTCATCACTCTCCAATCTATCATAACTCCATTGTATGCTTGAATAAACTCTGTCATTCATCGAAGAGATGCTTCCAGGAGCTGAACTTTGTAGCTGTTTGAGGGCATCATCCCATTCATACTTCCTCTTATTTTCTAGTGCTTTCGCAACAGTTAAAATAGCAATAGGTAAACCTGCACACTCATTCATGACTCGTTTCGCCAAATCAGGATAGTCCAAGGGTTTACCTATGATTTCACGGAAGAGTTCCCATGATTCCTCTGGTGTTAAAACTGGGATTGTAAAAATTTCTTGACTTCCCATTGCATTGCACACTTCCAAGTTTCGTGAGGTCAACATAACTTTGCACCCTTTATGAGTAAGTCCAGAAGGAAGTCCTATAGCCTCAAAATCGAGCTCTGTCCACACATCATCTAATACAATCAAGATCCTATTTATTTCCATGAGTGTTCCGTAGAGCCTTCGAGCTCTTCCACTTTCGGTATTCTCGTCATATTTAAACCCCAGCTCCTCTGCAATTTCTGATTGAATCTTCTGAATATTTGGGCTTTGGGACACAACTGCCATCACAATATTATCGAATACTTTCAATCCTGCCAATCTTTTGATGATTTCTTTCACCATTGTGGTTTTACCCACACCCCCCATACCACAAATCCCAATCATTCTAACTTCTTCATTCTTCAAAACCTCTATCACGCTATTCACACATGTCATTCTGGATTTAAAATCCTTAAAACCTTCTTTGAATGTTGACCATATCATCGGTGGAGGTGCAGGATGGGCAACATTATTATTGAATGTTCTTTCTTTTTGGAGATGACGAACATCTTGTGTAATCTTAGTGGCTTTCCTACTTATGTTCCACCGGTACAAGAATCGCCTTTTCATGTTGACTTCTTCCTCAAAATGCGACACTTTCTGAATTAACTTGTTAACATTTGTTAGCCAACTTTGAACATCAGAGTTGATAACTTCACCATTCCTTTTGGCAGCATTGACCAATTCTTGCACCCCATCTTTCATCTCAAAAAGCTGTTTAAGTTCATCCTTTAGATCTTTCATGTTGGTATCATAGTAAATCAAATAGCCAAATTCTCTGCCTATTGGTGTCACCAAGGACTCTGCAATTTTGGAAGCAATTGAAATAACAATATCCATTTCCTTGTGAGATCAAAGACACATAGATGAAATGCTTATCTCTGTATCTTGTCTCCCAATCTGTACAAAGTCCAATGAAAAATAGATCAATATAAAAATAGGGTTGGCTGTTTTTGGCAAAATTTTATGTCGCATATATTTTATATTTATTTGAACATTTTGTACGACTTTACCATTATCAACGAAATTTTTATTGCCTTAAATGTGACATCTTGTGTACTTCAAAAACAAAAAAATGAAAGCCATCTTTTGTACTTAAATTTTTATGTTTAAATTTTTACCTTTCCGAAGATTATGTTTCTTTAAAGGGATTAAGGTTTTGATTATGTGAAAATTAAATATATAGGTTGATTATAGTACTTCTATTAAAATTTTATTTTATTTGACTACGCCTTTTTTTTATTATTAGCCTCCATTGGAACCAAAAGGAATAAGTTTTATATAGAGGGCTCATCAGCCAAATAGGCTAATTCTTAGCTATATTAAATTAACAAGTTAATTTGTTAATCGTTTTCCAATTCTTACTACGATTTAGCTATATTGATTTTCTAGTTTTATTGGTTTTTAATTTCCTTTGCCAATTAGGTTTTCTTAAGAAAACAAGGGATAAGTAAAGGACCCACTAGTGTAGTGGTATGAAGTATTTACTTCCTCAGGCAAGATTTTGGGTTGGAGTCCTAGCATCCGTGTAGTATGTGTGAGTTTAGTATGCTATCGCCCCTTTTAATAGGAAAGGTCCTCAAAAAAAAATAAAAAAATAAAAAAATAAAAAATAAACCAAGGGATAAGATTGCTAGCCGGCTTTACTCTAGTATAAACAGGTTATTACAGACTCATGTATTCAATTTTTTATGCATGTAATTCCGGACTTTAGTCTCTACAGTTTCTTTTAGGATAGTTTACCCAGAACTCAATTATCTTCATTCTAACTTCTATTCTATAGCTTTATCATTTTATTATATGTATTTTGGGACTGGTTGGGTTCACTAGACAACAACTTATAGACCCTACCCTGCATCAAATTGGTACCAGAGGCTAGGAAAATCCTTCTTTCACACCATGATTGGTCATGGTAGAGGTTGTGGACAAGGGAACTAAGCCCAACACAGATAGATGACTGAGATGCAACTTATAATGGAAGATATGTCGATAGCGGTGCAAGCCCTCCAAAGACAGAAATTCACAGATGCCTATATGGAGATTCTGGAATGCAACCATGGTGATGGTGATCGAGGTGGATTGGAAGAGCAGTTGGTTCGTGCATTGGGTTTGAATGGTGGAGGAATTAAAATTGAAGTTGTTGATTTTTATGGAAATATGCATGTAGAGATTATTTAGATTCACAGGCAATTCTAGAGAATGGAAACCTATGGTAGAAGTGTAAGACATTACATTGTAATAAACCATATTAGAATGGATTAGAACAGAACTCGAGAATATCTGCAGTTCTAGTTTAAAGTGCAGTTTAATTAGAAAACTAGAGCTTTGAGGATTCCTAATCCTACATGGATTAAAACATTCTATCCTAGTGCAATCAGGATTTGTTTAAGTGTTCTTCTATGGGCAAAATACTTAAGCAATGCATATATATAGAGGTCCCTTCCGTAGCAGTCAAGACACACTCATATTGATATCACCCCATCTAGAGAAAGTTAAAGGATTGCATAGGAGAAGAATATTTATATACCTTCACCACAACCATTTTTTAACAAAGTTAGAGTTAGGTTATTATGGGGAGAAGCATTGAAAATGAAAAATTTTATATTGAATAGAGTACCTACTAAACGTGTAAATGCTATCCCTTATGAAGTTTGGGTTAAAAGAAAACCAAGTTTGAATTACCTCAGAGTGTGGGGCTATAAAGTTGAAGCAAAATCATACAATCCTATGGAAAAGAAGTTGGATTCAAAAACAGTCAGTGGCTATTTTGTTGGCTATCCAAAAAGAACTAAAGCCTACAGATTTTACTGCCCTCAAAATACAACCAGATTTGTAGAAACTCAAAGAGCAGTGTTTATAGAATCTAAAAATGAGGCAACAGAAGAAGAAAATTTCGATTTTGATGAAGTTATAATAGAAAATGGAGACACAGTGAATTCTAATGCAGATAACAGAATTCTGGTGTTACCTAGCTTTGACTTGAGTAGCACGCAATCTGTATAGGAAGATGAAATAGTTGGAGATCCAATGATACTTGAACAAGAAACTAAAGAACAGCAAGTTCTGCCACCAGAAAACACAAATGAAAATCAACCAATAGAACAAAACCATGAACAAATGGACATAGAGTTGGGAAGATCACAAAGACCAAGGAAAAGAGCACTAGCTGATGACTACTATGTATATTTTCAAGAATCTAAGCATGATGTGAATGCAATTGATGATCACATGAATTATATGCAAGCAATGTCCAATGAGAAAAGTGAAAATTGGTGGGGAGCTATGACGTCATAATTAACTTTATGGAGAAAGATGGTGTGTAGGAACTAGTGAACCTGCCACAAAATTGCAAATCTATAGGCTGCAAATGGGTTTTCAAAATCAAGAGAAACCCTAAGGGACAAATTGATGGATATAAGGCAAGACTAGTTGCCAAAAGATACACACGACAAGAAGGGATAGATTACAATGAAATCTATTCACCAGTTTCAACTAAAGACTCATTTAGAGTAATCAAGGCATTGGTAGCACATTTCGATTTACACTTACATCGAATAGATGTAAAGACTGCATTCTTGACAGGAAATCTAGAAGGGGGAATAAATATGAAACAACCAGAAGGTTTCATTTAAGAGAAGGGAGAAAATCGATTTATGGTCTTAAGCAAGCTTCTAGATAGTGGTATATCAAATTTACACGTGCTGCTGTATGATGGAGGAGTATCAAGCAACCTCTCACAATTGCATCTACAATGTTAGCAGCATTCTTCGCCTCTTATGAGGCTATTTCTCAAGCTATGTGGTTAAAGAATTTTATCACTAGATTGAGAGTAGCTGAGTCTATACATAGACCCATACAACTATGTAATGACAACAGTGCAGCAATTTTGTTTGCAAAAGGAAACAAAAGGACAAAGGCTTCAAGAATTCTGGATGTTGAGTTTCTTAAAGTTAAACAACAGATAAGAGATGGGTACACTGGTTCGGAACACATCAATACAACAGATATGATTGCAGATCCTCGTACTAAAGGGCTGGTAATTGCAGTTTTTCATATTCATGTTCAAAGTATGGGATTGACAGAAAATATGAGTGGCTGAATTAGTGGGAGTTTCAGTGGGAGTGTTTCTGTTTTAACTAGAGTTTTATTATTTATATTTTGATTAACTAGTAAAGGTTTCGATAGATATTCAGAAAGTTTGAGGATTCATAAAGTGGAATTTTGTTGAGCTATTTTACTGCTTAGTCTTTTTATTTATTTATTTTATGCTTGATACTTGAATATACATATAAGGCAGTCAAGCTAGCAATTGATGTAGCTGCGATGGTACAGTATATTCATGGCATTTGTTCAATTTTAACTAGACATTGGTAGTCATTTAGGGGACTATGAATGAGTATGACATATCTATTAGCACAGACAGTTTAATCATGAACATTCAACAATTTTAATCTTGATCAAAGCCTTATGTGGTTTTGAAGAATCTCAAATGTAATTATAGGAACCTTGAAATAACAGATGTTCAAGTAGTTTCAATAATTCTTTGTTGTTCTTCATTGACAGTGGCTTAGTAGGGATTTTGTTCAGTTATGTTTCACAAGGCCTTAAAGTGTGTAATGCAATTAACAGTTGTGATTATTTGACCAAGTGGGAGACTGTAAGACATTACATTGTCTTAAACCATATTGGAATGGTCTTCTAATCACGTAAGGAGTTGCAGTTTAGTATTAATCAAGAAACAGAACTCGAGCATATCTGCAGTTCTAGTTTAAGGTGCAGTTTAATTAGAAAATTAGAGCTTTGTGGATTCCTAGTCCTACATGGATTAAAACATTCTATCGTAGTGCAATCAGGATTTGTTTAAGTGTTCTTTGATGGGCAAAATACTTAAACAATGCACATATATATATAGAGGTCCCTTCCCTAGCAATCAAGACACACTCATATTGATATCTCACCCCATCTAGAGAGAGTTAAAGGACTGCATAGGAAAAGAAGATTACTACACCTTCACCACAGCCATATCTGACCAAGGTTAGTGTTTAAGTTCAAAGACAATAAAGAATTTACAAGAAGATCATAAGGTGTTTTTTTAAAGCTTAAATTCAAGAGCACCGCACTTCAATGGTGGAAGAGAGGTGAAGAGCAACGTGCATGAAAAGGGAAGTAGAAGATCAACACATGTGAAAGCAAAGTTACGAAAGAAGTTTTTAACGGCTGATTACACTATGGAGTTATATGAAAGGTTTCATAGCTTAAAACAACGAGATACATTCATTGAAGAATATAAATCAGAGTTTGGTAATCTCTCAATTCGAGTTGGTTTGAAAGATAGTAATCAAAAGATGACACAAGTCATTATCTTTCAGGTTTGAATAAGACCATTAGCGATGACATGGCGGTGGGTGTGGTCCGTTTGTTCAACCTAGAAGATGCTCGACACCATGTGTTAATGGAAGAAAAAAAGGTATCATGTTGTGGCAGTAGGGGATAATATGGGTTGGCAAAGAATACAGTTGGTCTTCATAGTGTCCAAAGTGATCATGAAACCAATCCAAGTACCAAAATAAGGTGTAGGAAGTTGGTGGGTACTGATAAGAGTGAAAAAGGGGAGAAAAAAACAACGTTGGTGTTAAAAATTCCAAGGCTGGGAGTACTTCACAAGTTTGATATTTCAATTGTGGAGAGGCATGGCATTTATCTTACACTTGCCCACAAAGAAGAGTAAACTTGGCAGAGGTTAAAGGTGATAAGACCAATTTTTAAAACCCACTTATGTTGTTTAAGGCAAGGAAGAGGAAGTTAGTGATCTTTTACCGGTTAGAGGAAAATCTTTGGTGGTAAGGCGGGTGATGACAACTCCAAAAATTGAGGGTCTTTAGCGTCCACATAATATATATTCTGAACCGCCTTTGGGGTAGAAATGTGTGCAACGTGATTCTTGATGGAGGAAGTAGTGAAAATGTTATCTCGAAGGAGGCAATAAAAAAACTAAAGTTTCCAATTGAGAAGCATCCTAATCCTTACAAGGTTGCATGATTTCGAAAAGGAAACGAAATACCAGTCACTTCAATGTGTTTGGTAAGTTCACTATGGGTAATACTATTAGGGATGAAGATTGATATGATGTTGTCTCATGGATGCATGTCATATCCTATTAGGAAGACCATGGTTGTTTGACAAAGACATGATGCATTCTACTAAAGCTAACACTTATTCATTATATAAGGATGGGAGAAAGTGGACTTTGCAGCCGTGTGAAGGAGGATTCTGCAATGCTGCCAAAGATGCCAAGGTTAATGGTCATTTGAGAGCCCATTAGTGGGAATTTGAGAGCAAGGAGGTGGGACCTATGTTTGACTGTCTCCTAATTTTAGATAACCCTCCTATGTTCGACTATTGTTTGGAAGAAGACTGTGAAGTTTGTCTGAGAGTTGGGAAAGCTTTCGACAGGGTATTTGGTAAGACTAAACAAGTTGAATTTAGTGTTATCTTTAAGGCAGGGGACCAAAAGGGAAGTTGGATTTGAACTTTTGAAGCAACACAATCAACACGCGTTTGAAAGAAAACTGATTAAAGAAATTCGTGAGGAATTGTTGGAGGTGAGATGAATTCCTTCGAAGGAGACACTTTTGAGTATGTTGATTTTCTTGAGGTTGATTCTTTTAATTTACAGACTACTAAGAACTTCGTTGACCTTCTCAACCCTTTGGCTTTTTGGATTGAAACGTTTTTGGGCTGAGAGATTGGTTGCAGAAGATAAATGGTACTGTTCCAGAAAGGATCAAATATTCTAAATATCTATCTATTTGGAATGGGAAGGTTCAATGTCACGGCCAAAGTTCTATGGACTACTTATCTAAGCGGAGGTTATCTTTGGGCATTTTTCACCAAAAGATTGGAATTCGAGGACAAATTCTTCCCAACCTAGTCGAGTTGATGAAAGAGCATCTTTTAGACTTTCCTAATCTAAGTGGGCTCACCATCCAATAAGGCTAAGTTTTAGCTATATTAAATTAATAAATTATTTTGTTAATCATTTTCCTATTCTTAGTAGGATTTGGTTTAATTTCCTTTGTCAATTAGATTTTCTTAATAACCATGGATAGGAATGCTAGGTTGCTTTACTCGTGTAATACGCTATTTAGAGACTCTTGTATTTAATTTTTTTATGAATATAATTCCAACTTTAGTCTATAGAGTTGGGATTTTTGACCTCTAGAACTCAATTATCTTCATTTCAACTTCTATTATATAGCTTTATCCTTCTATGCTCTGTATTTTGGGACTGTTTGGGATGCTGGACAACAACTTGTTGCCCCTTCGCTGCATCAGAAGTGATGATTTGATATGATGTTGATTGGTGTATCTTTTCATGAATTTTTTTTGAGTGTGTAAAACAACATTGCTTGACTAGCACATTACATAATCTATTCTCTGAGCGGTGGTTTGATCATCTCACCCTTTTAATTTTTTTTTCCTAGATGAATTAGTGGTAGAGTCAATGACTACACCAGTTAAGGGTGAATTATATGAGAATGATAAATCTTTATTTATTTATGGTATTTTTGTAAGATTTTGGTGTTATTTTATAAGAGAAATTTATTCTGATCCATAATTTAAGCCCTTTTAATTTATCTTTTATTTATCACACACTCGGCTCTAGATTTATATTCTAGTCTACCCCAGATTCGGAGCTTGACACATTAATTAATGAATTTATCATATAAAAGATTCATTTATCTTTTAATTTTATTTTAATTTATTTTTTGAAGACAACGACATAACATTTTCAACTCAAAGAAGAACAATCCCAAAAAAATTGGGTTGTTGTTAATTAACTAGGGTTAATTATCAAACTTCATTCAATTGTTTAATTATACACGGATTCAGTTATTATTAAATTATTAAATTATGTATCCTTAAATTCCTTCACTCGTCGCATTTTAGTCATTTTATTGTTAAATTATTTATTTTTGCCTAGTATATGGTTTATCTTTTAGGGGTAATATAGACTTTTCGCTGGGCAATAGTGAAAGCCAGTTCAAATTAGCTGAGGATCACCTTAAGCAATATAGACTTTTAACTTGTTGCTTGCTTATATGAATTGCATATATACAAGAGTAAATGAATCTTTTATCAATGTTTGTTTTTTGGTCATCGGAGTTTTGCCGCTAAGGTTTCTTTGGATTGAATCTATTTTTTTTTCTTTTCTAAAGTATTGTAGGAGAAAACATTTGTTTAAAGTATTAATAATTTTTACTAAAAAATTCAAGGGTATTGTTGGAAAACTGAACACTTTGTCATTCCTAATACTACACCTTATTTCAGTTTTTTCACATTAATAATTTTTACGAAGACAATGAAAAATATATCTTTCACGAGATTGATATACTATTTGCATCTATATACATATATCAAATTATCTAATTGTGTGTGTGTGTGTTTTTCAATGGATCAGAGTAAACCCAACAACCATATAGTGCAAAGATAGAAAGTTTTCAAGATGTACTTACCTCTAATATGCTTGTATAAGTGTAGTTTCTCCACCAATTGTTATGAGAAACATAACATTGAATGAAAAATCACGAGGATGAGGCAATCAAGGAGAAGGCAATACAAACAACTGAATTATGAGAAATACGAAAGCAATGCATAAGCAGAGAACTCAAATGGAAAAGCCACTATGAGTTTTCCTACGCTATAAATAGACAAGGGAAAGATAACGAACCAGGCATTGCTTCAAGAGAAGGTAATTCCAAGCAAACGATGTTTGCTTGTTATATATATAGAAGCATCTCATCCCCAAAAGCCAAAAAAAACAAGCCTCTATGCCAAGGCAACGAAAAGTGAAGGAGAGCTTGACGCAATGGACAAAGTGAAAAAGAATTGGATGCATTGCTTACAAATATGGACAAGAGGGAAAGACTAAGAAAGCGATGAAATTATGGAATTTGGGGTTATGGAGGAATCCACACATCATCAAGAATGAGAAGAACCTTTGTGACATCACTGTGGATCCTTCATGTACATCATCCGCCCCTGCACCTAACAATAAATCGATTGATTTTACACAGGAGTCTAATCCAACTGAGTTCTCCACAGAAGTATATGATGAAGGGCGTAATCTTTTCCATATCACATTGATAATATCTTTGATGATATAGGATCTGACTTAAACTAATTAAACGATTGTCCTCGGATTTAATCTTGGCCATACAGTTTAATTAATCCTAAACTTTTCTTTTGGTACAGAATTAATCGTAACCATTTTTTAATTTCATAATCCTATATGCATAGATGAATCACAGGGATTTTTAGTTACCCTATAAATTATATTTCTAGTAAGGGTTCATAAAAGATACGCGCTTATTAACTACTCATGCATATATAACATCATGCAGATTCTATGTATAAACAAACCCAAATTAACTTTCCTTGGGAAAATAATAGAAGTTAATATATACCAGTTCTTAGCACCTAGAGAAATCTGCCATTTTCGCCAACGCAGATCTCCACTCTTGCACCTTCGTTTTATCATCCGAAGTAGAACTCCCCGTTTGTTTTCATGCATGAGATGGATCAACATCGTAGAAAATTGGTAGCACTGCTTCTCTTGCTCCCATGAATTTAAGAAGGTGTAGAAGTTCATTCAAGCACCATGTTGTTGAGGTACTTCTTGCAGAAGCCTAAGAGCCATTTCTTGGTAGCCTCTCATTCTCACGTCCATAGTTGAATGAAGTTTCTTTTGGACACCTTCAGGCCTTCCTGTAAAACTTTTCTCAAAATCAATTGGAGGAGGTGTGCTCTCATTCTTCTCAAAATCAATTGAAGACCACAGTGAAGAGCCTTCCTTTATGAGGGACTAAAATCATGTTTAAGCTTTGTGCTAAAAAAACACATTCTTCTCTACTCATAATACTAATCTAGTGGCCGCGCCCCACCCCAACCCACCCACCCACCCACCCACACACACCCTCCCCCCCCCCCAAACACAAATTCAATACAGTTTCATTCGGCATAGCCTATAACAATAACTAATATTTTTCTTTAAATAAAAAAAATATATAAAAAATCTAAAACTAAAACAAAACCAAAAAGGAAACTGGTACTTGTGGCTGATGGTCATAGAACTTGTCAATGATCAAATGCAATTCATATATAACAGATGAAAGAGAAATTACTTTCCCAATCAGGGATTCTGTTCACATTATATGGTCAAAACTCAACTTATCCTGTTAATGCAGAACGATATTTTCAGCACCTAAACTAAGTTCGCATTGGAAAATGAGAAAAACAAAACGCAAATCCCCAAAATCTCATATAACACAGATCAAGGAAGCATTTTCTCTAGCTGCAGCTGCTCAATTTTGATCTGGGTGCACAGTATGAGAAACTCAATAAACTACATCCTTTTCATCGATTGCTTAGAGGGGTTTTGGATACTTTATCCTGATAGGGGCTCAACTCGAGCTTTGCCTTGACGGATATTAGACAGTGCTGACGTCCACACGGCTTCTATGAAGCTGGAAGGCAGTAGTGATCCAACTCCCGCAACTGCATTGGCTGCCTGACCAATTGAAGTAACCCAAGCAAGCTTCAAAATGTGCACATGACAACTTGCCCTCCAGTGCTCCTTCTTCAACTGTGTAATGAGAAAACGTAAGAAAGATTAAATTATATCATTTTTCTATGACAAATCACATTGAACAAAAGATGCCTCCAAATGAAAAGCCCTATAGGTTCAAAAATAGGAATGTGAAAAGGATGTGGATTATGTCTGTGTCAAAGTCTATATTCGATAATTCTTTCAATTTTCAAATTCCATCATTTGTCAACACACTGGATTAACTGGTCAACAAGAAAAATCAATTCGCAATTGACATGTAATCTCAAGTGACAATTTGATCACATAATAACCCAGTTAAACACCGTAGAGCATAAATAAATATGAAATAACAATCAAATCAAAGAACCCAAGGAAACTCTTTTGACAAGAGAGCACTTTTGCATGATTAACTATTACTGCAATAGAAAAGGTAAGCCATACAGTTATAAATATGGCACAGTTACCTGCTGTCATCCACCTTAGAGGCTCAACAAAAATGGATGAACATTCAGAATCCTCAGACAAGTTGCTACTTTTTCGCTTTCGCCACTCAAATGATTTCCCGCCCTCACCTGGAATGTGATCCACAACATTGTCCTGCAATGCAACAATTCTTCGGCATTTCTTGCAGCGGAATGCTGGTGTACCAGTTTTTCCTCCATTTTGACCTGTTTTTACTCCAGAGGCAACTTCACTAGGCAACCCAGGATCTGCCCCAAATTTAGAATTGTCTATTTTATCCCCACGATGATAAGATTCACCTGAAAGGATGGATAAAATATTTCTATTATAGCAGGGAAAACAGAAATTCACATTTGCCACTCAATTTGAAACCTCCAGTGAAAATGAGTAGGCATAACTTATCATGTCTCCTATTCTGGGACAAACAACTTTTCACATAGTAATAAACATCAAGAACACTTGCCATGCAGTTGCAACACCCTTCACAGTTGTCACTGCTGTTCTGGTAAGCATTTCTTTTTCTTTTTCTTTTTCTCTTCTGTTAAAATGTTATGTAAGGCAGAGGAGAATGGCAAACAATTTAAAAAACAGATTGGGAGGTACAGTTCATGGATACTATAGCAGCATTGTAGCAATTTTTTTGTGCTAGTTTCCCCAAGCTAATTTGACGAGTGAGATTATTTTTATTCTGAGGGCTACAATTTAACTCTATAGGGTTTTCTCGAGATTCTATCATGTATAAATAGAGTGAACTAAATTGAGACAATCTTGTTTTTGGAATTCTAAACCTTTGGCATTTTTGAGTTCCTTTCAGAACCTTGGAAGCTTCGCTTAGGGATTTCTTATAATCCAGCAGTGTCTCCATGCTCAATCCAAACCCTCTCGCTTCTCAAAATAACATTCTTTGAGGCAATAATCCACCAAAAGCTGGACCAACCATCTCACAACCTACTTCAATGATATACAACCAATTTGGTAAGCAATGGCTCCTTAATACCTTCCTATCAATGAATTTTACATATAATCCTAGGCACACCAACTCATATACAAACTGATGTGCTAGTACTTCATTTGTTTAAATTTGAGCCTCATTGATTTACAAACAGCAAGCGACTACCATATTATGTGCCTCATCAGTTGGTATTAAAAAGCTGGGATAAGAGTTGGTGCCTCTAATATCATGAGACCCAAGAAAAGCCTACGTACAACAATTTCTAGTCAGTCAGCGGCCCAAGAATTATAGCCTAGTCTCTATGTCCCATGGAGCACTTTCATCATCTTGTATTTTACCAAAACATGAATGCAAGATGTTCAATCAATTCCAATAAATTTAGAGGGAGGGGAAGATGGAGAAGAAAAAATAAAACTGTACCCAATACTTGTTAGTGTATAAGCTGTGAGCTGATTAAAGTTTAGCATAAAATATGCCTTGTAGTTAATTGTGTATTCACTTTGGTAATTAAACCAAGTGTAGGGCCTTTCTTATAATTTGTCCAAGTGACATGTGGAGAGTGATCCATTAGTTTAGCATGATGAATGGCTGAGATCATTTCTACGGTTTTGATGTAATGAGCTACTGTGCATAACGGTGAGATATATGCACAGAGCAAGTGTGAACGATAAATATAGAAGAGAACACTCTCTCTGCTAATAAGCAGAGCATGAACAAATAGATATCCAATTTTCCTCTCCTTCTTCTTCTGTAATCAAACAAACACACACACTCAGAATACAAAACTTCAACAATACTTTCAGGCGAAAAGACTTACATATGGGGCTGGCACGATCAACCTTGAAGCCCATTTCATCGTACATTTTGAGTTGCAACACAATAAGAGAAAAGAGTAAAATCTTAGCAGAAAGTAATATAACCTTGTACAAGATGTTACATAAGAGTGCCTCGAATCACCTGATCTAGAAAACCATCATTGGGGCAAACAAACTCATAGCTTTGCCTCAGGGATCCTAGTGCATCTGTAGGATTGCATAAGAGGAAGACAAAGACTAAAGCAGTTAAGCATTTGTAACTCTGCCTTTTCTTCAATTCAATTTCTCAGGAATTCATATGTTTCAAAGGGTGATGATTTTGGCATTCCAACTATCACCTCCCACACGCCTTTTCTCTCTCACACAAGAGGACCATATGAGTTTGGCACTCCTCTTGTGAGAAAGTAAAGTAGTGTGGGAGGCGACATTTGGAGTGTCAAAATTATCTTCCATTTTTAAAGTCCTACAAGCTTGTGAAACTAATTTTTATCTGAACTGAAGAAACAAAAGCAGCTATTTGGATTCCAGAAATATAACAGCAACATGTAGTTAATAATAATATACGAAGACTTGGGATGCTTAAAACAAACAATGATTTGTTCACACCTTCTTGTGATAAATGTTCTGTTCTCATCAGATATGCCGTAATGATAGATGCACTGCAACAAACACATGCAAACAAGGGTGTAAACACTTTAAACTTGACAATTCAGAAAACTGAAAAAGCTATCAGAATGTAAGCCTGTTCCGAATAATTTTGACATTATTAGTAGACTCTTGTTATTCTAAAAACTGAAAATCATAAACTGAGAAAGCAATATGCACCTTCTGGAAACATCAGCAAAGCAATGCACCAAAACAGAACCCTTTTTCCACACACACATCCAAATAATCCAATAAATTCTCATCGTCCATATCTCTTAGCGGAACCCCCATCCTCTCCAGCTTCAAATCCTTGCCTGCACGTTCCAACGAGTACGAAAGCTTATCGGAAAACAAACAAGTTTTCGACCCATCACCAACAGAAGTTGACCCACCAACAGACCCGCCAGCATAGACCTTCTTGATTTCCTTTGTGGGAATTGCACAAAGAATATGTGTGATCTCTTTGCTGCCGTTTCAGATTATCTCTGCTGCATCGCGGATGTTGCCGAGGAATAGATTCTCACGAACAAGATACGGCATGATCACGGAAAAATATTTGAATTTTTCCTAAACCCAAGATTATCAAAGCAAGAAAAGTCGAACAATATGGGGCAATTTACACCGTGACAGAGATTACAAGAGTGTTTTATAAATCAGTCTTGCTTGACAAGAAATCCTATTTACACCGTGAATAAAAAAGGACCCTATTACACCGTCAATAAAAAAGCAAACAAGATAATAAAGAACACCTAAATTAACAAGAAGAAATCCTTGTTCTTTACCTTTATTTAGCTCAGCGAGTGAAGAGTGAGAGAGTAGAGAGAGAGAGAGAGAGAGAGAGCGGGGAAGGGGATGGGTCTTTAGTTTTTCTGATGAATGTATTTTATTCTGAAAACGAAAAAATTATCTGATATAGGGGCCTAAATTATAAAATACATTGGATTTTGGGTTTTGAGTTGGTTTCTTATTAATTTTTTAAAAATACTTTTTAGTACTTCAAAAGTATATTTTTTTCTTTTCAAAATTTAAAAAATTATGAGAGATTCACTATTATATCCAATATAGAGGCACAAATTATAAATTAAAAAAAAATATGAAATGGGCTATAGAAACACATCTAAAGCTCATTTACAACATAAGGCTTTTAACTTCTTATAAATTACAAAAGTACCATCGATTTCTTAAAAGAGGTCTAACCCCAAAACCTCATAAATAAAAAAACTCAAAATATTCAATAGGGCATCAAAGTAATCAAAATTAAATTTAATAGTTTCAGCTGGCATTTTTTGAGTTTTTTTTTTTTTTTTTGGTTTGTTTATAGACATTAAATTGTGTGGGTTTATCTACGTTATTAGTGCTAAGAATAAGTATATGACTATTCGACCAAAAAAAAAGAAAAAAAGAATAGGTATATGACCAAGGGCTAGTTTGACATTGTTGTGTTGTGAAAATAATCACTGTCAAATTTGCTGTGAGAGAAAACAGTTGAACAAATTTTTTTTAACAATAAGTGATTTTCTCATAGTACTAAACGGGCTGGGCTTCTCAAAATTTTTAAAAAATCACTTATCACCCTAAATGACAAGACTCGCCCCGGAATTTCCCGAAAACCGAAGTGGACCCCGTCTTTGTTCCGACATCTACCCGATGCCGGGCCCACTTACGAAGAAACCGAGACTTTCTACCAAAATTTTGGCAGAGTCTCCCCTGCAATTTAAGCAAACCCAACAAAAATTTTCAACCTGCCACATACATAAAATAAAAATCCCAACCAGCAGCATACTTTCATAATTCAACAAGTCATACTAAATGGCCTCCGGCCTCAGAAGTAAAATCTACCATGGGCGATAACAGAGCATCTACTGAATTTAGATTACAAGAACAGTTGAGTAGAAGAAATTACTCAAATCCTATCTAGGAAGATTCACAATTCGAGCCTCGTACACCACTTGCACGCTTCCTGGAGCGACTACTGGCTGGGGGCGCAAAACAGAAAACATGTGAGTGGACAAAAACCAGATTTGCAGTTAAAAACAATATAATATCCCCACCACGTAAAAATAATGCTCAAGTCATGCAGGTTCACAATTCAATATTTAATTACTCAAAACATGATTCATTTAAAACTCTTCAAAATACAAATCATCTCCTTCATAAACCCCATTCTCTCAATCTTACAACTCCTGCCAAACCACGGAAAAACTCTAATTCTTCACTCACTCAGCTATACATAGACATATATATATAAATATAACTATACATAGCTATACGATATACCCATCACACTACCTAGGTACCGAGGAAACAATCCAACTGCGGGATCGCTAGTCCGTAGGATTTCCAGGTGCTATCTTGCGTCTATGGATGAGCGGTCCAACCGGGGGATGAAACTCCAAAGCTCACACACCGGAACATCCAACGCCATGTGTAGCTCCCAAACTATGTCCTACGCGCGCAAACTGGATCATCACACACCGAAACATCCAACGCCATGGGTGATGACCCTAAACACTATATAGAGTCTTTCCATACGCCGGAACATCCAACGCCGCATATGGAAATTGTCTCACGCGCCGGAACATCCAACGCCGCGAGTGAGACGGATAACCTATTCTTTCCATACGCCGGAACATCCAACGCCGCGCGTGGAAAGTCGAATAACTGGGGAAGGTACTTACATAGTGTAATCATACAACTTCTCTCAACAACCCCTCACAATCAAGTTCTTCCACAATACACTTCAACAACCCAAGTATCTCGCCTATAGAGAATATATATATATATATATATATACTTCCCCAAAATTCTTATAAAATGCACTCTCAATACCCAAAATACCAAACTCACAATATATTGCCAAAGCGCTATATAACATCAAATTCATCTCATGAATATAATATATTCAATAAACCATTAAAACATTATGCATAAATCTTTCATCAATAAAACCATGCATATGATTGAAAACAAAGTCCACTCACAAATATTCCCACGCTGCTTGACCACGTAAGGGTCCTGCTTGCTGAGTGCGTGCAGTCGAAACACCTATTTCGAGATACGAACCTTTAAATAATATAAAATTATGTCAAAGCGGAAATCACAAATTAAATGCTTAAATCCCCAAATTCCCAATACGTGCACGTTGAAGAAGGTATCCTAAGGTCCGATTACAGGTTTAGGAATCGTTCACGATTGTACAGTTATCGCTAACTCGCAAACTTTGCATTATTGAATCGGAACATCCGGGGCTCCGATTCATAATCCATGAAGTCCCATACGGTCCTAGGAATACCTAGAACAACACATTTTAATTCTGAAAAGATCTAACGGTCGGAACCTATCGAACCCGGATAATGCACAATATGCGAAAATCCGTTCGATAGTCAAACGACATCCGAATTGAGATCCGCGAATTCCTATGCACTCGTGACAACCTAAGGATCTCATTGGGTTAAATTGCAGCTTCACCAGCCTCGCCCACGCGCCGCCACACGCACCGGCAGCGCGTGGGTATGTAGAGTAATTCCGGTGACGGAAAAACTCCACACCCGAGCTCACCCTTCCTATCCTAGCTTCTACTCAAGGTCAGGATCACTTCATTCAACTACGGGACGGTCCAATTCGGGCGGCAACTGGCTGGAATTTCACTTTGAAATTCGGCCAAAACCTAGGTTTTCTAATCGGTTTTCTAAACTCAAAATCGATCTAATCGTACCCCAGAAATAGCTAGAGCATGTAAAAAGAGGAAGAACCCTCACCTGTTTCACCGGGTTTGGGCGGCGAAGATGGCGGCGCTGCGACGGGAAAGCTCCTGTTCAAACCAGTCGAGCTCGTGGCCGGAGTTCGTTGTTTCCGACGGGGAAAACCGGCTAGCCTTGATCAGGACGTCGAGACGAGTCGATCGGGATCGGTGGCGTGCCTGGTTGTGGCCGGTGCAGAGAGAACCGAAGAGAGAGAGAGTCGGTGTCGGAGAGAGAGAGAGACTGAGGAGAGAGAGAGAGTCGAGCGCGCGCGAGGAGAGAGAGAGCTGAGGTGAAAAATCTGATTTTTACCAAACTTTTTGAAATATTTACAGTTTTGCCACTGATAATGTTTTGCTCGTGACTTTTTCGTTACAACTCCGATTCAAGCCTACCGCGTGTCTACGAATTCATCTCAGTACCACCTACCCAAAAATACCATTCGTGGTCCCAAAATCCTTCCGGATAAGAAAATGACCAATTTACCCCTACCCCAAGGGTAAATTCGTAATTCATTTTAAATAAATTAAAATAGACATTTAATTTGGAGTCGGGGTGTTACACTAAATAAGCAATGCTAAACAGCCACTAAATATCTCAAAAATTATCCTATAAAAGTAAGCACATGACATTACTTTTACAAAACCAGAAATTAATTAGCTGTCTAAACCCTTATTGTACCCCCGTAGAAATTTGGAACAATTAGCCAAGTTTATAACAAAAAACACATGGGAAAAAAATTTGGAAGACCAAATAAAAATTAGGAAGAATGTGTGTTTTTTGTTGTTGTTGTGATTTTCCTTCTCTTCTGCTCCCTTCATCTAAAAACTATTAACAGAAGCTGCAGCATCATCCTCCTAAAAAAAACCTGTATATGTATTTTGCTCCTAAACTAAACTCACATGCTTAAGAATCTCTTTCATTATAAAAACTAAATAGGCATATATCATAAAGGGTACTAATTTTTCCACTCCCTTTTTGAACACTTACTCTCCATGTTTTTAAAATTGTATGTTCTCACTCCTCTTTTGTTCACTTACACTCCATTTTATCTTCTAGTAAAAAGTATTAAAAAATAAAAAGGAGTGTTAATAAATTACTAAATGGGGTAATGAAGGAGAAGAAAGTTACCAAATCCCCTAACTTCCCATGTAAATCCCCATTTTATAAGGACATAGATCAACATTACAAGGAATTAGTAAGTGTGGACCTTAGGGATGTAAAATGAGGTCCTTATTCTAGTAAACACAAGGGTTTACAAGATTAAGGACCGGTATTACAATAGTTTGGATATGATGGCACCATAACATTGTAAGAGGATCCCAAAACTTATAAGTTACAAGATTTGGATAGCGATTTACAAGTTTTTAAACTAGGAATACAACATTAGGGTTCACTTAATCCATAATGTTGTAAATCCTCATTTTACAAGGATATGAATCCACATTACAAGAAATTGGTAAGTGTGGACATTGAAGATGTAAATTAGGTCATTATTTTAGTAAAGATGAGGGTTTACAAGATTAAGGGCCGATTTTACAATTTTGGGATATGAGGGTATCATAACGTTGTAAAAAGAATCTATAAACATTTACATTACAAGATTTGGGTCGCGAGTTACACTTTATGGACCGGGATTACAAAGTTAAGGTTCATCCAATCCATTATGTTATAAATCCTCATTTTACAAGGATATGGATCCACATTACAATGAATTAATAAGTGTTGACCATGAAGATGTAAATTGGGGTCCTTATTCTAGTAAAATGAAGGTTTAAAAGATTAAAGGCTAATTTTTCAATTTTTTGGATACGAGAGTATCATAATGTAGCAAAGAGGATCCATAAACCTGTACATTACAAGATTTCGGTTGCGCATTACACTTTATGGACCAAGATTACAAAGCTAAGCTTCATCCAATCAATAATATTGTAAATCTTCATTTTACAAGGATATGTATCCACACTGCAATGAATTTGTAAATGTTGACCATGAAGATGTAAATCAAATTCCTTATTCTAGTAAAATAAGGGTTTATTAGATTAAGAGAGAAGATTTTTATAATATTTTGGATACAAAGGTACCATAAAGTTGTAAAGAGGATCCATAACTATATAAGTTACACGATTTGGGTAGTGAATTACAGGTTTTTGCACCTGGGTTACCACATTAGGGTTTGCATAATCCATAATGTTGTAAATCCTTATTTGACAAGGATATGAATCCACATTACTAGAATTGACAAGTGTGGACCTTGGGGGATGTAAAATGTGGTCATTATTTTAGTAAACATGAGGGTTTACAAGATTAAGGACCAATATTACAATATTTTGTATACGAGGGTATCATAGTATTGTAAGATGATCCTAAAACTTATAAGTTACACGATTTGGGTAGTGATTTATAAGTTTTTGCATTAAGATTACAACAGTGGTGTTCACCAAATCCATAAAGTTGTAAATCCTTATTTTACAAGGATATAGATCCACATTACAAAGAATTAATAAGGTTGGACCTTTTTGATGTAAAACGTGCCCTTATTATAGTAAACACAAAAGTTTACAAGAGTCAAGACCGATGTTATAATGTTTTGGATATAACAATTCCATAATGTCGTAAACAAGATCCCTAAACCTGTAAGTTATAAGATTGTGCTTAAAATTCAATTGCATATTGGTATGCAATTGGATGCTCTTGTTGTCAATTTTGTGCTCCCTATTTGTCAATTACTCAAATCGCCTTGAATGTTGGTAATACTCTAGAAGTAGTTACTTAAAATGCAAAAAGTTGACAATAACATGACAATTTCCAAACATAATTGCAAAAGCCGCCTAAGAAGTTGGTAATTGGATTCAAAAATCAAATGTCAAAGTACCTATTGCGTTTTCATTCTCAAAATGCAAAAGACTACCAATAGGATGACAATTTATGTACACAAATTACAAAAACCGCCTGATGAGTTGGTAATTGCTTTCCAAAATCACATATGAAAATACTTTGAAGCTTATTTCAAGTGTGACTTGATTGCTATGAGGAAACTGATTTTAGGTAAATCATGACATAATCATGCATTCATTAAGGATTCCTAGTTGGAGTTATTTTCACTACAGCACTTTTATGTTAGCTCTATTTTTAATAGGATTACATTTTATCTCTTGAGATTACTTTACAAATTGGACTGTATTTTGATTTAAGTTTTATCTTTTCCTATTATGACTTGCATGTTGCTCATCTCCTACTTGATTGGTCTAATTAGTTTGCTTAAGGAGATATTGTTTCTCGCTCAAAGATTGGTTGTTTGGCGTCATCATTTAAGTCCATATTAGATCAAAACTGATATTCATGATTGAATACTATTTGTAGTCTCATGTTTGGCGTCCTTATTGGGAGTGTATATTGAATCAAAGTTATTATTCATTATTGAATAGTAGTGCGTCTTTTGTGGCGTCTTGGTCAAGATACCATATTGCATTAGGTTTTGGTAGTCATAGTTGAATAGGTTTTAGAGTCATTGTTGAATATGTGGTCATGTGTTGACGTCTTTTGACTTGAGCCTATATCGGTTTAAACTAGAGAGTCATAAGAAAAGAATGTTTGTGGACTCCTAGATCACCATATGACTAGGGAGAATGTGTTTTGAATAAAAAAAGTGTGCCTCTCTTTTTAGAACATATAGTTTTCGACATATTGATTTTTTGAGTATATAGAATTTTTAAGAGAAAGCTGTTGTGCATATTTTTCAAATAAGTCATCAAGTGTTCTTTGTTTACTTGGTGATTTATGAAATCCTTTCACCATTTATACTACATTCATATGCATGTCGGTGACTCACATGGTTGAGGGCATCAAGACCGTGGTGGCGGTTTTCCTCCGGCGAGCTTGAAGCAGTCGTGACTAGTATTGCGTTCAATATAAGGATTGTCGAAGATCATCCCGTGACAGATGTTGAGTTACGAAGAAGTGGGTAAATATTATCTAGAACGTGTCTAGGATAAGTGTGTGAGTACTTCTTGTAATCATCATTCTATAGTGGATATGTGTTGGGCTGAGGAGTCCAGTGGATTTTCCCCAGAGATGGGGTTTTACCACGTAAAATAATTCTCCACATGTTCCTTTATTTTATGTTCCGCACATTTCAGGATTGATAAGCTATAACAATCCTACTACCGAAGTTTATTGATTATAATCTTAAATTGGCATATTCACCCCCTCTAGGTATTTTTAGTCATCCTACAGATAATTTCAATTGGCATCAGAGCCGGTCGGATGGATCATGCTATATTGAGACAGTTCAAGAGTTTTCTTAAGAATCGAAACTCTAAGGAGTAAGACTCGCGAAATAACTCAGGTATGATTTTTGAGAAAATTAGAAATATTTATAATACTTACATTGTTTCAAAATCTTGTAGGTTAAATACACGAAAAATTCAAAAGGAAAAGTCAAATGCTTTGAATGTGGAGGTTATGGTCACATATCTTCTACATGTGCTAAGAAGCAAAAGGATGGGAAGAACAAAGCATCGAATACAACTTGGAGTGATAGTGAATTGGAATCCAAGAATGATGAAAAGACGGTTGCACTCGTAACCACAGTTAGCTTAGATGAATCACATAAGAATGATGATTGTGAAGATATGAAAATTGATTTTGTCATGAAGAAGTCCGATGACTTGCTTGCTGCCTCACAAAAACTCAACAAACAAAATGTCAAGCTCATCAAATCTGTTGCTGAGTTGAAGTTGGAAAATAGCAGGATTGCAAACGAGGTACAATCCCTTGAAGCATATTCCGAAAAGGTAAGTGCAGGTGTGAACGAAAAATTGATGTTTTTGCAGAAAAAATTGACTGATCAGAATAAATTAATGACAACAAAGCCCTTGAACTTGAAACTTAAAAATTCAAAGGAAAGGATAGTTTCTTTAACCATTGATGCAGAAAAAATTGACAAGATGATTAGCATGGGAAGAAGAGATGGTGACAAATAAGGATTGGGATTTGAACCAAGTAATATGTCTTCTGCTGTGTCTAAAACAAAGTTTGTCAAATCCTATTCACCTATTGAACCTTCTGCTGCTCTTGAAGTCAAGAGATTCATTCCAATTTGTCACTTTTGTGGAACTCGTGGGCACATAAGACCAAGATGCAATAAGCTTCAAAACATATTTGTTCGTTCAAATTCTCATGTCATGGGTGGAAAAGTAATTAAGTATCAAACATAAGATTTCAAATCTTATGAAAGAGGTAAACTGCTTATCCAAACTCTATTCTTTTCATTGTTTGCCGTCAACTAAGACAAAGTTAGTTTGGAGGAAAAAGGAAAATCATAATTGTATGTTTGCCTTCACTAATGTTGTGCATGAACCCGTTGCTTCAGAAAATTTGGATCTTAAATGTCTTGTTGCAAAACCTTCGGATAATCTTTGATATGACACTCTTAGAAAGTCTTTAGGTATTTGTTCTTTTAAATAATTGTTTGTGTTTTGATGCATGCCAAAAAGACTCCAGCTGTTCTTTTCTCTGTTTTTGTAACATAAAATGGATTAAATTCTAAGTACTTTGTTTAGCAATGCAGGGATTGATAAGTGATATCAATCCTGCTAATATCTTGGAGTTTTTGCTAATCTTAGATTGGATTTTTGGCGTTGGATCACCTTGGGCAAATTAATATTGGGTTTAGGTGAATATGGTTCTCAACTGTCTTTGTTTTTTATAAGGTTAATTAAATGCTCTTTATATTAGATCTCATGTCTCACATATAGCACATACACTCTAATCTTGCTTAATAATGTTGAATGAATCTTCACCTTGCCATTGTCTTGATACTAGATTTGCATTGTACTTTTTGCTACTGAACTCACAAATTTATAACATCTCTTTAATGAAAAGTAAAGTGAAATAAGTGCTTGATCATTTTAAAGTAATTGGGCCTTTTGTCTAACCAACATCGAGGTTCACATCAAAAAGCTTTGATCTTGTACACATTGGTCCTCTTTGTAGCCTACATGACTCCGGTTAGTACATCCTAGGGGTGTTTTAACACCATTGTCTTAAAGTCAACTGACTTGAGCACATTGATTTGACACCTGTTACATGGGTCTTGTAGAAATCTTGGTAAAGTTAGCATTTTTTTTTTTAAAAAAAAAAAGGAGAAAAAATAGGTGAAAGTGGAGACCTATGTATGCATTTTGTATGTGTTTATTCTATATTCTTGGCTTTCTCTTGGTTGGATGTTTTCTTTGTTATTAAGCATGTTTAGTCACATAACACAAGATATGACTTTTATATTTGCGCATTTGATAGACTTTATTTCTCACAAATACTTTTGATTCTCCATTTTATAATCCTTGTGTTTGATTAAACCTTTGTGATTTGATGTGCCTTAAATCCTGAAAGGCTTTGCTTCAAATGCTCCTAGACAGATATTAGTATTGGCTATGCTTATCTATCCTTTTGCATAGTGTCGACATGTACTCATGATTTTTTTTACATGTATGAAGGAGGAGTATTGGTATAATGTTGAGCATGGTCATTGGTATTTAAGTATGGTGTTTTTATTTTTGTGTTTCAGTTTATACCCCTCTTTTTCATTTTTTTTCTCCTGAATGCTATAATTGTCTTCATCCTTGGCATATCTTTAAGGGGAGAGTTATTATTCAAGTGCACAAGATGATATGATTATGTTTATTGTTTTTCTTTCAGTGGTGTGTTTTTCTTGATGCGGTAGCTTTTAGTTTTTGTTTAAGTCTTTTAAAAAAAAGATTTTTTGTTTTGTTTTCAAACATAGTGTCGTTTTATGCTTCTTGTTTAATTGTGCAGCTAGACTTTGCTTCATGTT
Organism: Prunus persica; assembly: GCF_000346465.2. NCBI lineage: Eukaryota > Viridiplantae > Streptophyta > Magnoliopsida > Rosales > Rosaceae > Prunus > Prunus persica. The sequence goes on from NC_034015.1 coordinate 6,535,883, forward strand.
GCACATCGAGCTTCTCGTAAATCTTAGAAGTACTGAGAAGGACACATGATGAATTGAATTTGAGGATTGCAGTGCCATTGTCAATCCTGTCAGTTGCAAATCACACAGTATGTTCACAAGAACATTCTCAATTTGACTTCTGACATCTTGCTATTTCTTGGGCATTACATTGGTTATTTCTTTATGCCTTTGTATTTGCTCCCTTGTGTATCATCCTTGCTCTTTGGATTTCTTGACAAAAAGGGGGAGAGATGAGTGTGTGAAATTATGATAAAAAGGAGGAGAGTGTGTGTTGTAGAATTAAGGGAGAGTGGTGTGTAATTTTGCTTTGAATTACATTTCTTCTCCTGCATGCTTCTCTGATTTTATTGCTTCATAATGTGCAGGGATTCAGAGCTTTGAGTTTAGAGTAGGATTTCATTTGTTAAATCCCATGCAATTTCTTTTGAGTTGTAGTAGGTGTTTTGTCTAGGAAATGCCAAAGGGGGATATTGTTAGTATGAAATTGTATTATCATTTCCTAAGACTCTAGCATAGGTCAGGAATTAGGATGTGAATATCTTTTACTAGAAGTTTTGGCGCAACACATTCAATCCCGAATTTTCAAAATGTGACTTGATTGATATGATCATGAGGAAATTGATTTCAGGTAAATCATAACATAGTCATGCATTCATTATAGGATTCCTAATTGGAGTTATTTTCACTCAAGCACTTTTATGTTAGCCTTATTTTTAATAGGATTACATTTTATCTCTTGAGATTACTTTACTAGTTGGACTCTATTTTGATTTAAGTTTTATCTTTTCCTATTACGACTTGCACGTTTCTCATCTCCTATTTGATTGGTCTAATTAGTTTGTTTTAGAAGATATTGTTTCTCCCTCAAAGATTGGTTATTTGGCATTATCATTTAAAGTCTATATTAGATCAAAACTGATATTCATGATTGAATACTATTTGTAGTCTCATGTTTGGCGTCCTTACTGGGAGTTTATATTGAATCAAAGTTATTATTCATTGTTGAATAGTAGTGTGTCTTTTGTTTTGGCGTCTTGGTCAAGATACCATATTGCATCAAGTTTTGATAGTCATAGTTGAATGGCTTTGAGAGTCATTGTTGAATAGGATATGTGGTCATGTGTTGATGTCTTTTGACTTAAGCCTATATTGGTTTAAACTAGAGAGTCATAAGAAAAGAATGTTTGTGGACTCTTAGATCATCATCTGACTAGGGAGAATGTGTTTTGAATGAAAGAAGTGTGCCTCTCGTTTTAGAATATATAGCTTTTGAAATATTGATTTTTGAGTATATTGAATTTTTAAGAGAAAGCTGCTGTGCATATTTTTCAGATAAGTAAACAAGTGTTCATTGTTTATTTGGTGATTTATCAAATCTTTTCATCATTCACACGACATTCATATGCATGTCAATGACTCATACGGTTGAGGGCATCAAGACTGTGGTGGCGGTTTTCCTCTGGCGAACTTGAAGTAATCATGACAAGTATAGCGTTCAACATAAGGAGTGTCGAAGATCATCCCATGACAAATGTTGAGTTACGAAGAAGTGGGTAAACATTACCTAGAATGTGTCTAGGATAAGTGTGTGAGTACTTCTTGTAATCATCGTTCTATAGTTGAGTTGTGTTGGACTGAAGAGTCCCGTGGATTTTCCCAGGAGGTGGGGTTTTACCACGTAAAATAATTGCGTGTTCCTTTATTTTATGTTCAGCACATTCTAAGATTGATAAGCCATATCAATCCTGCAACCGAAGTTTATAGATTATAATCTTGAATGGGCCTATTCACCCCCTCTAGGCATTTTCAGTCATCCTACAGGTAATTTCAATACTACCTCTCTTCCAATCTCTACAAAAGGGGTAAATCAGAAAGTCTGCATCTAACAAGTTATGGAAAGTTTAGTTGGAGTCCAATTAAGGAGTTTATACTACAAAAGTAATAGGAAAAAGAACATCTTTCGTCACTGGGTGTTATACGAAAGTTCTGTTGATCACTACAAAGTTTACAATTTATAGGCATTATGTCTAAGTGCAATTAAAAAAAAATTGAAATGCAATTTAAAATTGGTAAAAGATAAATATTTACAAGGGAAAAAAACCTATATTTCATAAAGAAAATAGTGCTCTTACTTGTTTTGGTCAATTTTCGTAACACACTACTACAAAAAGTGAAAAAGACGACCAGAAAACAACGACGGTCTAAGTGAAAACCGTCGTGGTTTTTAAAAAGACGACGGTTCTAAAAACACCGTCGTGTAATACCACCTTAGACAACTAAAAAATGGAGATTCAAATGGCTGTTCAAAAACAACGACGTACCTAATTAAACAACCGACGTCTATTTGAAACAGATTTCCGCAGTGTAAAATCAAAGCCAACAAAGAACGGCAGAAGTTATGAATCGACCGACGTAGAAAGTAAAGACGACGATTTCAATAAAAGCCGCTGTTTTTACTCATAAAATAACACGACGAGGTTTTCGTATAAGACGCCGTATAATTACAAACAAATCCACGGCTTTAAAATACAAAATATCGCCGTATTAAATTAATGTACAACGACGGAAAATATAAATATATCGACGTCATTCTCGTATAGTTTTACGACGTTATCTTTAAATCGTACTATAAAATTTAACGTCGTATTTATTCATTTTATACGTCGTACCTTTAATTTAAACCGTCGTCTTAATAAGAATTTTTGTTAACAATTTTTTTCTTTGATTTTCTTATCCTACGTCGGTAGATCTACTTAATGATAAGAATTGAAATAACCACGACGGTTTATATAGAAAACCGCCGACATAATCAGATTTTTCTGAGATCCCAAGGGTTACGAAATCTTACCAGATGGAACTCTGTTCCACATCATAATCTTAACAGATGACACAGATTTGCAATCAGAGAGACAATTTTTTGGAAGTTGATGATGTGTGTGCGTTTGTGTATCTACAAATATTATACCTAACGTTGTTGCAAATTTGCAATCAGAGAGACAATTTTCAACGACGGTTATATTATACCTAACGACGTTTAAAAAACAAATCAACGTCGCTCAACAAATATATTACGTCGTCTTAGTCTTACTTAAGACGACGAAAAACGACGACAGTAATACAAAAATAGTCGTTGTTTTTATATTCTTATTTTATTTAAATCTGTCATCCAAAAAAGAAACTTTACATATTCCAGAACATTAATTTCCTTCATTTTAAATTTCCTCCGGAAAAAAAACTCTATTTATAACGCACTGTAATTGAAAAATAAACTGAAAGGTCACGGGAAAAAAAATTCTATTCATAATTTAAAAATTCAAATTCACGTCGGTTATATTAAACCTAACGACGTTAAATGAAAAGATTCCACGTCGCAAAACAAATATTGCGTCGTGTTAGTTAAAAACGACGGCATAACAAAAAACCATCGTTGTTTCAAACTGAATTAATTTAAAATTTCTTCGGGAAAGCAAAATCTATTTATAATTTCCTCGGGTTAGTAATATTGCGTCGTGTTAGTTTACAAATTCTAGAACATTAATTTCCCTCATTTTAAATTTTCTCGGGAAAGAAAAATCTATTTATCACGCTTTGTAATTGAAAACTAAAACTGAAAGAATTCGGGAAAAAAAAAACTCTATTTATAATTTAAAAATAAAATCCACGTCGGTTGTATTACACTTAACGACGTTTAACAAAATAATCTACGTCGGTAATTATAAATCTACCGCCATCTTACCTTAATATAGACGACAAGAAAAGACGACGGTAGAACAGAAAACCGTCGTTATTTTAGTTTCTTTAACAGTTTGGTCCTTTATCTTTCTGCAGGACTTGTATAGTTCAAAGCATTGACAATGTCTTCATCATATCTCCCAGCAACTACTGATTCAATTGCTCATGCTTTAGAGGCCATCTGAAGCCATTTCTATTTTTTATCGCATTCTTGAAACCCATCTTCTTCTTCTGAAGCTCTACGGATAAAGGAAGAGGCTATCACAAATCTGACGGATCTTCTTAGCCAAGAAAATCAAGCAGAGGATCAGGCACATCTGATCTTCAGATTTCCCTGAGAAGCGAACTTTCCTTCGACAGCGAGTGGAGGCCAGGCTTGCATCTCTTTTGATGGAAAGCAAGGAGTATTCAGAAGCACTAAGTGTCCTATCAGGCTTGATCAAGGAAGTGAGAAGGCTAGTTGACAAGCTTCTTCTTGTGGACATAGATTTGATGCGAGTAAGCTCAATTTCTCTTTGAGAAAGACATCCAAATTATTGTCTTTGAGATGTGAGAGACAGTGTCTCTGAGAGAGGAAGAACTTGGAACCCTAAATGTAAACCGAAAATGAATGAAAGCGACAAATTTATAGAATAAATTTTTAAAACCAACGGCGGTCCTTACAAAAAAACCGCCGTTTAAATTGTAAAATCAACGTCGGTATGACCGACGTATATTACAGAAATCCACGTCGGTACATTAATAAAAACGACGTGTTAAATAATCTACCATGACGCGAGTTATTACTTATGTACTTTAATTTTTGAGTTTACTACGACGGTACCTACAACACTACTGTCGTATTTATTTACCACGTCCGAAGTTAAATGTACCGTCGTATTTTGTAATTTATACGTCGTAGTTATATGTAACCGCCGTATTATTTTTTTGAAATGGTTTTATATGTAAGCAACTTTTCGTCTACCTTACTTACACATGCACTGTTTCCAAACCCGATTAAAAATTTCAATCTCCCAGAGAAAACTTTTTGTCTTTTTTCCTTGTCAGAGCACTGTCAGAGTATCTCATCGTCTTCCTCTCGTCTTCTTCGTCGTCTCTGAACTTAAAACATTGTCTTCCTCTTGCTTTCATTGCACGCAAAAGGTAAGCTTTCATTTTCACTATTTTGGTTGCTGTTTTGCATGCTCATACGTTTTTTGTTTGAAAAATCTTTTTACCTTTTTTCTGGCCAAAATCATTTTACTTCTTTCCAAGTTTGATAAAATATACAGACAAAGAGGGAAAGTTTCCAACTTTGAAGACAACTACCTCAACTAAATAAGACGACGGTAGCTTCTTATTTACGTGGTTAAATATGTAGACCACGACGGTTCGTCAGTCGTTCTAGCGTCGTCTGAAAATTGACAAAGTTGTTTTTAAAATTATAGTCTTTTTTTTATTTGCTTGTTTAATTGCAGGTTTGATTTCTCTGAACAATGATTTTTGTTTTTCCCTAATTTGATAAAATATAAAGAAAAAGAAAGTAGGGTTGGTATCTAATATAGACGACAGTATCTTATTGTTTTACGTCGTGTGAATGTTAATACCACGACGTCATATTAAAATACCGTCGTTTGTATAAGATTCCAAAACTTTCTTTCTTGGCCTTGTATTTTATCAAATTAGAAAACAAAAACCATGGTTCAGAAAAATCAAATCTGCAATCAAACATTCACAGAGAAAGAAAGAAGGGTTTTGGATCCTTATATAGACGACGGTATATTACTATTGACGTCGTGTGAACATCAATACCACGACGTTATATAAATATTTCGTCGTTTATAGTTAATTATCACGTCGTCCGGTAAATATCGACGTAATAAGTTATTATTACGTCTTATTTTATATTATTTTGTCGTTGTTTAATTACCTTGGTTTTAAACATTTATTACGTCTGAGATTATTTCATTGTGTCGTTTAAAATCATATCATACGTCGTATTTTATTAATAACCGTCGTTTGTGTTCTTAATCTTTTCCTGAAATATTTTCACTTGCAGTTTTGTCTGTAAAAATGGTTTCTCAAGACCAAAGTAAGGACTCTGGCTCCAAGAAAAATGGAGGTAAGGAGCTTGGAATGATAACTCCTCAAGAGAAGTCTTCGAAGAAGATGAAGTTTGCTTCATCATCTGCTGAGACAGCCAACCAGCACGACAACAATCTCTGATGATTCAAAGTCTGGTCGAGGTATGAGCACAATGCCTCGCGTTGTGAAAAGAAAACTTCAGAAACTCAGGCCATTGTTGAGTACAATAAAAGGGGGAAAGGAATTGGCCAAGCACATTTTTAAATTATATAAACTAGTTTTAAGGGTATTAATTTTTAACGACGGTGGTTGAGTCGTGGAATACATATGTTACGTCGTGCAGTAAAATATCCGACATGGTTTCTACTTTAAACGACGTCATTTTAATATGTAAGTCGTCTATTATAATTTACAACGTCTTCAATTTCTTAACCCCGACGTGGTTTGTTATTGTGATAAGAATATTTTATTATTTTTATATCAAAATATTCAAAATAAATTTAAAATAAATCAGAAAAATGCAAAGTCAACTCCTATGAAGTCATTGATATATTTTCTTCCCCCTAAACCATGAAAAAATTCATTTTGAATAACAAAAATTTAAAATGACCATCCAAAACAAAATTGTTTTGATAAGTCATAAAATCACTTCTAGTTTTATGGTTTAGGGTTTAGAGTCTAGGGTTTAGAGATTAGGGTTGTTATTTATTGAGGTTTATTTTTAAAGTATAATTATTGGGTAGTCTAGGGTATATATTAGGCTGTAAAACCATAAACCCTTTGATAAACTTAATTTTTTAAATTATATAATTTAGTTTTAAGGGTTTAGGGTATTAATTTTTAACGACGGTGGATGAGTCGTGGAATACATATGTTACGTCGTGCAGTAAAATATCCGACATGGTTTATACTTTAAAAGACGTCATTTTATATGTAAGTCGTCTATTATAATTTACAACGTCTTCAATTTCTTAACCCCGACGTGGTTTTTCAGTCGTCTTTATATCAAAATATTCAAAATAAATTTAAAATTAATCCGAAAAATGAAGCGTCAAAATAAACGGCGTTACGTTCAGTGTTTCCGTCGTGGAATATTACATTTACGTCGGTTCTTGTAGAACTTTCGCCATGGTTTTTCTTTTGACGTTTTAAAGAGCGCGCTCTCTAAAAATTTTCGCGCGACCTAAATTTTTTAGATTTGGCTCTTATTCTTATACTTCTAACCCTGAACCCTAAAATTTTCAGATTTCGCGCAACATAACATTTCGCTCTCTCACTTCTGCTCTAATTAAAAGTTGCACTCTCCAGGCTCCGTCGAATCTGTGAGCTCGTCCAACCTGTAAGTACAAACCTTATCTTTCCCTTGTAAATTCATTGAATGATATTAGGTTGTTTTGTTAAAGGGTTTTAGGTATATGCTTTGCGATCTGTTAATAATGTGCTTATAGGTATGGGTTCATGGATTTTCTGTTTAATGGATTCATGGATTACATTATCTGTTATGTTGAATTGGGAATGGATTTAATTTTGTCAGATCTTTTAATCACCCTATGTTGTGTTGAATTGGGAATGGATTTATTGTTTTCATGCTTGGTTTCATGTATATGTTGGTTTCTTGCTTGGTTTCATATATATGTTGTGTTCTTAATGGGTTTTGGGTTCTTGAAAATAAACTGAGACACGACGCCTTTTTAGGCATACGACGACGATTACACGACGGTTTTTTTAAACTACCGTTGTATTACTTATACACAACGGTTTTTTCATAAACCGTCGTTTGTATTACTTATATTAGACGACGTCTGTTAAAAATCCGTCGTCTATATATGCCAAATACGTCTGTTTTTGTTTAAAATCCGTCGTCTCTGTTGTGTATTACTTGCTATTAGATCTTTGTATAATCTACTACAGTGATGGTCATTGCCTGTATTTTCACTTTATTATAGATAATAGGTTATAGTGTCGAAGATGGATAAGTCATGGATGCACTCGGATAGAAGATCGAAGGCATATGAGTTTGGGGTGGAAGCATTTTTGAACTTTGCTGTAGAAAATCTTCTAACTACAACACATATCCGTTGTCCATGTGTTAAATGTGTTAATTTGAAGTTGTTTGGGGTTGGAATTATAAGGGATCACGTATACTTTAATGGAGTTGACCAAAGCTATAAGAATTGGACATTTCACGGAGAACCTTGGGAAGCAACTACTAATGCTAGTAGAAATGTTGAAGAAGATGATGGCCATAGTAGGCACAGTTTTGTGTCTGAAGAAATTGATATGGATGATAATGATTTTGGTGATTTTGGTTCCGATCCGTATGAGTTTGCCAATGTGATTGGGGATGGAGATCAACCAGTGTACCCTGGTTGTAGAAAGTACACGAAGTTATCGGCATTAGTGAAGTTGTATAATTTAAAGGCAAAACATGGGATGAGTGATGTCTGTTTTACAGAATTATTGATACTTCAAGGCGATTTGCTTCCAGAAGGAAATACAATACCAACCTCTATGTATGAGGCTAAAAAGACTTTGTGTGCATTGGGGCTGAGTTATGAGAAAATGCACGCATGCCCCAATGATTGCATCTTGTATAGGAAGGAGTATGAGGATTTAACTAATTGTCCTACTTGTGGTATCTCAAGGTGGAAGGAAGGCAAAGATTCAATCTTGAAAGAGGGTGTGCCAGTGAAGGTGGTGTGGTATTTTCCTCCAATTCCAAGGTTTAAAAGGATGTTTCAATCACATGAGACAGCTAAGAGTTTGACTTGGCATGCTGCTAGAAAATCAATTGACGGTCAGATGTCTCATCCGGAGGATTCCCCGTCTTGGAAACTTCTTGATGATAAATGGCCTGAGTTTGGTAATGAGCCGAGAAACTTGAGATTGGCTCTTTCATCTGATGGATTCAATCCCCACAGTTTTCTAAGTAGCAGATATAGTTGTTGGCCGGTTATCTTAGTTACATATAATCTCCCTCCATGGCTGTGCATGAAACGAAAGTTCATGATGTTAACCTTATTGATTTCCGGTCCTAAACAACCCGGAAATGATATAGACGTTATCAATGCCTAATAGAGAATATAATGATGTTATTGGTGATGAAGTCTTAGGTGATGTGATAATTGAGTGTGAGCCATTTACTAGAGGGATGCCAAATGTTGACACATTTGATGAACTGGTGGGTGAGTTAGGTGGTCAAAATATTCGAGATGGGTGTGAAGATATATGGATTGAATGATGCTTATGTAATTGGCAGTGTATGACATTAATTTTGTAATATATTGTAATGTGATTTCTTCACTTTCATTATACAGGTTTTGGCCACAAAACAATCAGTGCAAAAAATACTGGTTCCAGATTACATCATTATATTCTGCATAAAAAACGACGTCTGTTCAAATAAAACACGACGTTATTGTGAACCAGTTATTCAGCATATTTACCGACGTCTTAAAGCAACGTAACAATGAAGAACCACGACGCTATTGTGAAGCAATTATTCAGGATATCACGTCGGGGAAGGATTAAGAACCGCCATGTAATTCAAAATAACACGACTCCAATCCCATAATACCGACGTCTAAAAAACGAGATATATAATCTGAACGTTAAAAAATACGACGTCATCATACATTTTCCACGTCGCAAGTTCTTTTATAAACGAAGAGGAACGAAATGAATTCCGACGGTAATTCATTATAACCGCCGTCTAATATCAATTAAACGACGTTATTTGTAATACGGCTCTCATCATAATCAACGCCGTCTATATGTTCTGTAATACGGCTCTCATTTATTTGGAACCGACGTTGTTTAGAAGTTCAACGTCGTCTATATTAATAAGTGCGTCGTGAGTAATGAATACATATAAATAAAACGTCGACTATATAAATGCCACCGACGTTGTTTCGCATTTCAACGTCAACTATATAAATACATACGTCGTAAATAATGACACTGACAACTATTTCCACGTCATCTTTTTTAGAAAAATCGAAGTGGAAAATTTATTTCACGACGGTTGTTTGTAAATAAGAGACGTAGTAGATTTCAATAACGTCGTCTTCTCATGTATTTAAAGACGTCATTTTTTTTCTTGTCGTGAAAATTATATTTAACGGCGTAGTGTTTTAGTTGTCGTCGTTGTATGTCTATCTTGCGGCCTTGTTCTTTTAATATGTGTCATATTTTTCTTTTTTAACGACGGTGATTTGTTTGAGTTGGTCGTCTATTCTCATCCTCGACTATTTTTTAGAACTTTAGCAGACCAAACACGTCTGTTTTTATTTGTTTTCGACGTTGTTTTATTTAACAACGTCTAATATTTATCATCGTTGTTTGTTTCTGAAAATAGGACGTATAAATTTTGTAATACGACTCTCATATATTTGTAACCGACGTTGTTTCGTTGTTCAACGTCTACTCTATAAATACATACGTCATAAATAATGACACTGACAACTATTTCCACGTCATCTTTTATAGAAAAATCGAAGTGGAAAATTTATTTTACGACGGCAGTTTTTATATAGGCGACGTAGTAGGTATCAATAACGTCGTCTTCTAATGTATTTAAAGACGTCATATTTTTTATTGTCGTGAAAATAATATTTAACGGCGTCTTATTTTAATTTTCGTCGTTGTATGTCTATCTTGCGGCCTTGTTCTGTTAATATGTGTCATATTTTTCCTTTTTAACGACGGTTTTTTTAGAGAGTTGGTCGTCTATTCTCATCCTCGACTGCTTTTTTAGATCTTTTTACAGTACAAAGACGTCATTTTGTATTTGTTGATGACGTTGTATATTTTAACAACGACGGTGATTTAGCGTCGTGGTTTATGAGGGAAAAGATGACGGTGGATTCCACGACCATTGAAAAACCGAATACACGACGGTGATTTACCATCGTCTTTTTGCTTTTTTGTAGTAGTGACAGACATACTAAAATCAATGGCATACACCTTAAATAATATAATGTTATATTTTAGGTATTCTTCAAGAAAAATTAAAAATATGAAACTTCAAATCACAGGCGGAGCAGCAAGCAAACACCAAAGGCTTTTAAGATACATGCAATAATTTATAGGGTTAATTACAGTTTAGTACCTTATAGTTACACTCTTAAGACATGTTAGTCCCTATCTTTTCAATTTTTACAATAATATACCCCGGTCTTTTAAATTTGTTACAATGCGGTTCCACCGTTAGGTTTCCATCAGATCTCTCTCTCTCTCTCTCTCATTTCTGTTTCTTGGTTTTGCATTTTTCTCAGCTTCTTCTAAAAATCCATGGACAACAATCAGCCACTCTCTCTTGGCACCTCATTTCCATTTCTTTCTTGGTTTCGCATTTTTCTCAGTTTCTTCAGAAAATCCATGGACAGCAATCAGCCCAAAAGTCCTCAGACCTTCAACAAAAAAAACCTCCTTTTCACTTAAATTCTATCCTTAGTTTTCACTGCCAACCCAGACACCATTAACAGCCCTGTCAACCCAACAAGACCTAAAACCCAGCAACCCAGCTCAGAAGCCCTATCTTTATAAACCCAACTCAAGTTATTTACAAAAAAAAAAAACCAAGAGGAGCATGATTCATGAGGAAATCTGGGTTGGGGGGGGGAGGGGGGATTGGAAGAAGAAGGGAAGAAATCAGGGCTAGGGTGGAGGGTAAGAAGAAATCAGGGGGTGGGGGGAGAAGAAATCGAGGCTGGAGTTCTGGCGGAGAAATCTCGCAGGGAGGGGGGGAGAACAAATCGGGACGAAGAAAGAGGGAAGAAATTGCACGGGGGGAGAGGGGAGATATTAATCTGGGGATCTGGGGGAAGAAGAAATCGGGGCTAGTGGGTTTGTGGGGGTTGGGGTGGAGAGTGGCTGTGAGATGGGTTTGGGGGTTGGAGCTTGCAGGTGGTTATCATGGGGGAATAGGGAAGAAGAAACCGGAGATTTATATATATATATATTTATTTATTTATTTTAAAAATTTTAAAATTAAAAAAGAAAAAAAATGTGGGATCCATAGAGCCACGTAGGCAATTAACGAAGAGATCTAACGGAAACCTAACGATGGAACCACATTGTAACAAATTTAAAAGATCAGGGTATGTTATTGTAAAAATTAAAAAGATATGGACTAACATGTCTTAAGGGTGTAACCACAAGGTACTAAACTATAATTAACCCTAGTTTATATTCTATTCTTTCAATCTGAAAATATATATTTTGATGCTATTGTCATGCGTGGGTGGTGGCAATCACGTCTATGTCATTGTCACCCTTTTACCCCCATTGGTTTTTTCTTAGATCCTATATGATTTGTGAATTAGGAACTTGAGAATGGATTACTAAACTAACTGGATGATATTTTTGAATAACTAGACTTATGAAGAAATACTCGAGCTGACAAAAAAAGAATGAAGAGATACTCAAGTCAGACTAGAAAGATAATTTTCTAGTTAGGATTTTGATATCACTATTGGGATAAAGTTTCACATTGGAAAAACACACAATAATATGAATGCTTATAATGACTTAAGTAATACTTTGTTATTGCCGAGTCTAGTAGCGTAGGCTTATAACTAAGTAGGACATTAAAGAGATTGGTTGTTTGAACAAAGTTTTGTCAGATGAGGTGTGATGCTCTTTAATCATTCACTACGGTGAAATCGAACAACCCTCTACCCTCGAGTAATTAGGGCCACCCAACCAAAACGGGTGGGGGATAACACAAAACTCTAAAAGTTTGATTGGGGTTGTTGGGTAACTAGAAAAAAAAAAAAAAAAAAACCTGGACCTCAACCACACATAAATATATATATATATATATATATCTTCTATTGAGGGATCCCTCAAATTAGCTTATTTGAGGGACATCCTTATAAGACCCACTTCGTACTGTATTTCACAAATCCAAACCGTCTATTTTGTAGATACTCATTCAAAAATCATCTCTACAAAAAATTCTTGAATCCGATATAATTTGACCACTCAATTGAATTATTGAAATTTTAGTATTTTCTTGAAGCACCATTTTAATTGACTTTGTAGGACACAATTGGATATCGAAATAGTTTCCGATTTGTCTAATTTTTTACAAGGATGATATATGAATGTAGACTTTTAAAATTGATGGTTTGGATCGTTGAAAAAAAAATCATAGGGGAACCTAAATGTGTCTCTCAAATAAAATTATTTGAGGGATCCCTCAATAAAAGGGGACTATATGTATATATATATATATATAACATATTTAAACCCCACACTTCTCTTAGTTCACCCCATGTTCTAAGTTCACCCCAACTTTTAATTTAAATTTTCACAATTTCTAAGAAAACCCCACTATCTTCCCAAACTACCCTTAAGTACACCCCAAACTGAAAAAATTAGAACTAAAAGAGATTTTCTATTTAAACCCCACAATTTTCTTTGTTCCCAGCAAAAAAAAAAAAAAAACACACACACACACACAAACAAATGAAACCCCAAATCCAAAATTTAATACTTTCTAGAGAAAGAGAACAGCTTTACCTCTCTCCAAGAACTGTAACTGGAATTCTAACACTTGGGTATTGTTGAGAGAGAGTGAGTGAGTGAGTTTGTAAACAGGAAGTTGAAAGGAGGTTTCTAAAACTTAATATGAAGCGTGGTGGGGTGTGTGTGGTGTGTGTATAGATGTACTAGGGTTAATTATGAAGTTGGATGACCTTTTTTTGTCTTTTTACACAATAATAAAACTTACAACTTAATGATTTAAGTATTGGGGTGAACAAAGAGAAGTGTGGAGTTTAAATAGAAAATCTATATATATATAATGTTCTTTTATTTGTTGCAACTTAATAAATCAATAAATTGGTTCAGTTTCTACATTTATTTGTTTATAATTATTGGATTATACCTATGATGATAGAAGGCTGCGGAGAGGATTTAGGTGTACTTGCATTGAAGCACAAAGATAGCAAAGATTTCTTCAAGAAAGGGTATTGACCCATTCTCCCACATCGACTAGTTGAAGGAAGGAGGAGAACGGAGCTATGTATAAAAAAATTAGTCCAAGGCATAAACAAGCATACCTTTCTCGGCCTTTTGGCTAAGATCAAGTGTAGTATCTGTTCTTATCAGTTTAATATCTGATACGTGGGCCAATGGCTCACACGATATTAAATTAATTTCTTTAGGGGGAGGGTCCACTACAGTAGCTTGCTATTGGGGCTCTCTAGTGTCGCCCAAGCGTTGCACTACTGCATGGGCTTGGCGCACCCCACCAAATCTAATTTAAGTTTTTTAGAGCACTTCTACCTCAATAGGCAAAGGCAAGGAAGTAAGGCAAGGTTTGTCACTATTTACATGAATAGTGGCATCCTTTTCCTTTCTTGTTTTCACCCCAAAGAGTAGGGATAAGGGTAATTACTATTCAATCTAATTTATTTTCTATTTTTTATACTTAAACTATTAATTTTGATAATCTTTTCAGGTAAGATTTTCGATTGCCACGTGTCATTATTTTCACCTAAAATTTTAGATAACATTTTCGGATAAAAATTTCGAAATAAATTTTCGGTTGCCATGTGTCCATATTTTGTTATAACATTCAGATCTCAAATTTCACATAAGATTTTTGGATTCTCGGTTGCGACTTGTCGATATTTATTGTAAAATTATAATCTCATATTTCAAATAAGTTTTCACCCTCTAAAATTGCGCCACGTGTTATCTGTATCTTCTAAATCCCTTTATAAAACTACACCCTCAACTTTGACCTCTCACACCATATCTTCTCTATCCTTTCATTTCTTAGATTTTACAAAATAGATTCTACTCTCAGTGTCTAACCTGAGGAGGGTGTTGGAGAGGCAACAACGAGAAGATGAAGAAATCAGGCGCAGACATGCTGAAAAAGATCATGAGTTGGATGAAGAGGAGGAAGAAGTTGTTTTAGCAGTGGGTATGTTACTTTATCCTAAATTTGTTATGTCATGTTTCTTACTTTCGAGGGAGATAAAGAATCCAGCCCCATTTGTTCCAAAAAAAATCATGCATGATTTTTGCAATTACGACACACACTTCTTTCAGAAGTACGATGCTCTTGGGGTTTTGGGTCTTCTTCAGGAGCAAAAACTTACAACTACTTTGCGGCTGCTTGAGTATGGGGCATCTGCAGACTAGGTGGATGAGATTGCTAGGATGGAGAAATCAACTATCCTAGAGTGCTTAGTTAGATTATGTGTTGCAATAAAAAAAACCTCCACACGAGGAAGTACCTCCCCAAACCGACGCCTAGGGACCTTTGAAGGCTTCTACGAAAAGCCAAGGCTTGAGGTTTCCCATGCATGATTGGAAGCATCGACTGCATGCACTAGCAGTGGAAGAATTGCCCAACTGCTTGAGTAGGAGATTATGGGAATAGGAAGGGCCAAAAAAGTATAATTCTGGAGGCCGTTGCGTAATTCAATACTTATGTTTGGCATGCCTTTTTCGGAGTTGCCAGACCTCAAAAATACCTCAATGTGCTTGGTCAATCCCCGGTATTCAATGATGTCTTGAGGCAATCAATGAGAAGACAATACAAAAAACTTAATTATGAGAAATGAAGGCAGAGAACTCAAATGGAGAAAGCTAATATGGAGAAAGTTATATATAGAGAAGGGAAATATAAGAATAAAAAGTGACAAGTAAGGCAGTTATTGTAGCTCAAATGGTTAAGAACAATTACCCCTACATTTGAGGTCTTATGGTTGATTTTTCACTCTTCAATATTGCTAATGTTTTTATATAAAAAAAGAAAAGAAAAGAAAAAGGCGAGAATGATACCAAGTGTGCCTGTATGGCAAGGCAATTGAACGTGAAGGAGAACTTGACGCAAAGTACAAAGTGAAAGAGAATTAGATGCATTAATTGCTTACAAACCTCAACTAGGTTCGAATCAGAGTCTTAATGAAAAAACTATGGTTCGCAGGGATTCGACCCTAATGGGTCAGGTATGAAGGACCAAAAAAGGGTATGGGGATGGGTACGGTGTTCGAGGAGTGGCGGGGATGGTATTTGAATCCCCAACCCAAACCATCCCTATTTAGAATATGTATATGTATATATATATATATATATATTAATTTTTTGATGAGGTGTATAGTATAGGGTATATAAATATGCTATTAAAGTGATTCTACCAACTAAGTTTTATATTTTTATATTATTATATTATATGCTTATATAATTTATACAAATCTTAAGCCACATTATTTATGTATTTAGTTAACTTCCTATATATATATAAACATTCTTATATTGTCTTATAACTATATATTATATATATTCATTATCTTGCCTTAGTAATTTCTTTTTCAACAAGGTAGTTATATATTGAGTTTTTCTTCTCTAATGAGGCGGGTCGGAGAATCCATTCTCCAACGAAGGTGTGGATTGGGAATCCCCAGTAGAATATGGCTGGGATGAAGGCGGGGATAGGGAAAAAAAGCTTAACGGGGCTGGGATGAGAATGGTATACCGACCCCCGATTCGACCCATTGCCATTCCTAGGTTAGCGGAGCTACATGGCATTTTTTGTATTTTGGAAAAAAAATGATATAAATAGCATGCCCTTTTTCTTCTTCCTCTCTCTTGCTCTCTCATGTTCTTCAGTTGCTACTAGGGATGGACTTACCCTTTGACTAGCCTGGGCTATAACCAGGTGACTTTGTCTTTTTAAGCCCAAACTACCTGCATTGTACAAACAATCGCAACTTCTTTTATTTTTTGGTCTAACCCCCACTTATTTTCTTTCTATGGTAGTTGATAACCCTTCTTTACTTCACACACACCCCTGCACGTAGAAAATAGAAAAGTGATATGTAATAGATGTGTTTTGAGGGATAAAACTTATTATGTCAATCTAATTAGGTGTATCTTTTTGTTATCAATGAAATTTACTCGTACTGTCGAGTTTAACAGATGTGTGCGTAAGGTAAATTTAGCCTACTCCAGTTTGAAATCCTGGGTCCGTCCTTACAATAACCATTTATGACCGTTTGATTTCCTGGTGATCAAACGTTGTCGTCTGGCCACCATTGCTTCCTGCACAAAACGTCTTCTCCATCCTCCCCTCCATCAATGCCCCCGCAAAATCAGAACCTGTAACGTCCTACATCGCATGCAAAATCGATGGGGTGAGTCACGTGGCTATAACCTTAAAATCGTGTCCATGATATGAACAATACAATTATTCCTTGATTGCAAGTAATGAAATTCTTGAGTGCTGAACTTTGAACTTATAGAATGTGTCATCAAATTTCAAAATAAAAATTTGAATACCATGGGAGCATAACGTATTCATTTTTGTCCTATCTTTTTTCTCATTGTTTTAGGTCTTTACATTTAAAACCTATATTTGCTTTCGTGCAGTGTAGCTTCTCGTGAATCAATTGGAACCCTTAACTGAGCAGAAATTAATTGGTGGGTATTTACAACTTCCAGCAATCATCCCAGTAGGCTGAAGATGCTCTATCACAAGGGATGGAGGCATTGCAGCAATCCCCATCTAAGACATTGGCCATGTTGAAGATTTAAAGAAATATAAGAATCTGGAAAAAAGCGACCAGTCGCTTTAGGGAAACAACTAGTTGGTTTTAGGCAGAGGCTTCGAAGCCTGAAGTGGCTCTCACAAAACATATTGCCAAATTGGGAACTGTCACACGGTTTAGTTGGTGTACAGTTTCAAAGCACATTTTGAGTGCTTAGATGTGTCGCTTGATGAATAAGTGTTCGAATTACATATATGAATGTTAGAAACACTTCATATACACGATTTAAACACAGTGACACTCTTACATGAAGGGATGTGTCCTCATTGAAGTGATACCTTTTGATTAAGAGGTGCAATCCAAGAGATGCATGGTTTTCTGATGGTTTCAGGTTAAAAAAAGTCGGGTCTTTGAGGGAAATTACAAAGGGGAGGCATGGGAGTGTTTTGGAACCCACTTGGTGCCCGGTGGTGGCCGGAGTTGGCAAAAACAAATGCCGGAAGTCACGGTTTTTGATAGGCCAATTTGAGTTGGGTTTTCATTCCAAATTTTGGCTTAAGGTGGAAATCGGTATGGATTAAAGAGGAGAGAGGGACGAAAAAATTGGAACTAGTTTCGTGGCCGAATGATGCCCGAAGCCGCCGAGGTCGTGGTGGCTGTAACAGAGGAAAGAGAGAGAGGTTGAGAGAGAGAGAGAGAGAGATTTGATTGGTCACTTAAAAATCTGACTTTTTGGAATATTTACGATTGTGCCACTGCACTTCTGTTGGCCATAACTTCTTTGTTAAAACTCCAATTTGAGCCCAGTACGTGTCTACGAAGTCGTATCAATGCGCTCTACACAATGGTGCCATTCAATTCCCCAAAATACTACTGGATTAAAAAGTGACCAAAATGACCCTATCCCAAGGCCAAAAGTGTAATTTCATAATTAAATAATTAAAATCGGGTCGGGTTGTTACATTTTTATTGTTTGTGGCTTTATTTCTCATCATATCATGGTTGTAGGATTTTATTCTTATGACTATGGTATGACTCACATCATGATTCGGGAATATTCTTCATTTTCAAATTGGGTCATGACATTTTACATGTGTGCTTTACAAGAAAATAGATACAGTAATCAATTAGGATTATATCTCTTAATTAGACAATGATATGTAAACTATATAAAATAAGAAAGTAAATTCCTTAACTAACTAAGGAAATAAATCTCCTTGATTAATGAGGAATGCTCACGTCATCAATTCACCTCTGAAATGCCATTGCTACATTCAACAATATATGAAGACTTATTCCATTTTCTATTCGGTGGTGCTGAACTTGTGATTCTTCTTGTCTCAGCCTAAGCATAGATAAACCAAAATTGTATAGTGAAAGAATGAAAATAAAACAAATTTAAAGCTAGAAAATGAAACAAATTTAAAGCTAGAAAATGAAAAATAACTTAAAGTTATTGTTAGTTTTTAGTTTTCATTTTCGACAATAGTCCATACACATTCTTCCACCTCCCTCCTACCATCGTTCCCTTACCGTCCTTCATCGCTGACATTTTCATATATTTCCTTTATTATCTCTATCAAGAATATTTAATTTTTTAAGAAAAAAAAAAAGAGAAAAACTTACCATCTCAACATCTGTATCCTTAGAAAAACTTTCGCAAAGTTCTAATGAGACCAAAATATCTCCAATCCTCGCCGGTGGCACTCTTTTTGTCTTTGCTTGAACTTGTGCAAAACGATTATGTGAGAGTGATTGGTCAAGGCCCTAAGCCACCAGAACAACCTATGAGAGAAAGATTTGATGTTTCGGACGTCAAATCTTTGAGAGAGAAAATTTTCTTATGTACCAATCAGACCAATAAGTCACTAAAACAACCTATGAGAAATTGGCAACATCTCTATATAAATTATGTGAATGATTATTTTCACTTGCTACAAGTGGCACCTTTTCTTGTATGGAGGTGGAGAGTACCGATGAGATGCTTATATGTGAAGTACTAGGCCTAGATATTTTCATGAAGAGAAAGAGATGGCGAGAGAGTTATAACATCATTGAGAAGCTAACCTTGCCTAATCCTCTATTATTAAGAAACCCAAAAAAAAAAAAAAAAAAAAAAAGAGTTATAACGACTAAACAAGGAAGAATGGAGGCAACAAGGCAAAACAAAGGAGAGAAGACATCAAATGCACATGGTATGAGAATGGAGAAATGCTCTAGATTTATAGGATAGAGAGGGTCTGATTTTGTTTTTGGTAGAAAATACAATCTACCATAAAAATTTTGCACATAGGAAAAGGGAGGTGTACGGAAATATAACTAAATGTGAGCTTTCAACCTTTTTCCAAAACTAGAGTCGGGTGATTACGGAGTCACGAGGTCGCTCTCTCGTTTTATACGAGGAGAGTCTTGACGGCTAGAGTTTTCCTTGTTTTCCACGGGAAGAGTATTGGTCCTCTACGTGTTCTTGAAATAGTCTCTCCTAGTGCTCTCCAAATTGGTATATGGTATCTGGATCTCGTCCTTTCCTACTCTGATTTGGTTTTTATGGTTTCGATTTGGCAGTTGTTCTTGTTTTTGTATCGTCTCTGGCACATTTCGTATTGAGACTTGGGCTCTTCAGTTTCTGGCAGCGTCTCTCTCCACGGTACAGGTTTTTTTGCTCTTCGTCTTTCTCCAAATCGGACGCAGACTGTTTTTTTGGTTTTTGGTCCTGCTTGTATGGGGGAGAGGGGCATCTCACTTTCGGCTGGGGAGCCAACCCTCAACGAGATTGGGACTTCACTCGAGCGACAACTTGTGCTCACAGCTTGGGAGAAGGTATGGGTGGTGATAGGGGCTTCTGCATTATCTGATCGATTTATGGGTTTTATTTATGGCCTTGTTGCAAAAGTGCTAACGCCGCAGGAAGTCAATCGTGATGCTTTTATCAAGAATTTTTCCAGCTTATGGAAATGTAAGGAGGATGTATCAATTAAGGAAATTGCTCAAAATCGATTTTGGGTTCGATTTGTTTGTGATCGTGATCGCTGTCAAGTTCTTGATACTGAACCATGGGCCTATCGGAGGTCCCTCGTCCTACTGGCAGAGACGCCAGATGATGGCTCTATCCACGTAGTGCCATTACGTTATGGGACCTTTTGGGTTCAATTGCATGGTATTCCGGGTTTTTGTATGACAGTTGCTGTTGCTCAAGCTGTTGGGGCCATTTTTGGTGAGGTATTATGGGTGGACAATCGAGATGGGGATGATTGTGTGGGTCGATTTATTCGTATCCGAGCCTATTTTGATGTTGATTTGCCTCTAATATATCGCACACTTGTTACTCTTCCCGACATTGGGGAGAAACTGATAGAGTTCAAGTATGAATACCTTCCGGAGTATTGTTTTGCTTGTGGTAGACTTGGTCACTCGACTCAGGTTTGTGTCAGGGCATATGAAGAGGTGCATGGTTGGTTTACTGTTCCCTCCTTAAATCAGTTCACAACGGCATTTGCATGATTGGAAGCCGATACCAACCTGCGAGGAAAACCTATCAGGACTTTGGCTCGTTAGTCCCCCCCCGCCTGTATCACATTCCCGCGGTAGCTCCCATTTATCACCAAGTGATGGGCCATAGCACTAGGAGCACCGTGGCCGTGAAGAGCTAGTTGATTCTGCTTCTTCCCCGAGCAAGTGTAGGCAGGAAAAAATACTAGCTGCTTTTGAGAATTTGTCGGCTCAGGTTGATTTTCCAAAACGAAGTTTTCGGTAGTCTACCCTTCATGAGCTGCCAGTCGTGGGAACAACTATCTCTGAGTTGAATCATATGTTGCCTATGGAATTGGAGGCACAAACTGAGCAACCAATGAAGGTTGCGACCCTGGTGGAAGGGGTGACGTCCCTATGCGGCAAACACTATCGGATTCTGATCTGTTTAATTTTATGCCTCTCATTGAGCAGTTAGGAAGACTCAATACAAAGCGTGGTAGGGGTCGCCCCAAAACGATATTGGTAGGAGAAATAGGTCGGCATGGGTCAGATGGTGATTGTCAGTGCCGAGTAAGGTGGTGGCAAGCGTCAGTTGTGTATTGATTGTTCAACTGAACAGGTGGAGGAGACCAACCTTGAGGGGTCTCCCAAGTCTCAATGTTAGTATTCAGTTGGAACATTCGTGGGCTTGACATCCGACGAACATTCCGATACCTGAAGAATTTTCTTCAGGATAAGATGCCAGACTTGATCTTCCTTGCTGAAACGCGTATGACTACGATTCAGATGGGAAGTTTTGTCACGAAATTAGGTAGTGGTGGGGCTGTGTGTGTACCCCGTGATGGTTTATCTGGTGGTTTGTGTATGCTTTGGAAACAAGGTTTAAGTGTTCAATTGATTTCCTCTTCTGTCGAGCATATTGACGTGTTGGTCACTTATCCTACCTCTCAAGTTATTAGAGTGACTGGTTTCTACAGTCACCCTAAGCCCAGTCAGCGCCGACACTCATGGGAATTACTCCGGCGTCTAAGCTATATCACTACGGCTCCGTGGTTATGTTGTGGTGACTTGAATGAAGTTTTGTCATTTGATGAGAAGAGTAGTAACAGACCCCATTCTGAATCCCAGATTGAGGATTTCAAACTTGTTGTTTTGGATTGCAAGTTATTATCTTTTGACTATGTCGGCCACCCTTTTACGTGGACGAATAATAGGAAGAATGAACACAATGTGCAAGCGCACCTTGATCGAGGTTTTGGAAATCAGTAGCTTATGTCTCAGTGGGGTAACTTTACAATTTATCATTTAGTGATGTTTTCTTCTGATCATCACCCTCTTCTTATTGTCATAGATACTCAAGACTCCTAGGTTGGTCGAACCCCTAGGGGGCGAGGCCAGTTTCACTTCGAAGAGCTATGGTCTAAGGATGATGAATGTGGTGTGGTAATTAAAAATTCTTGGTTATCTTCGGCTACCCCTATAGCAAATATCGCGCACTGTACTTAGCAACTTTCATCCTGGAAACAGGCGAAATTTGGTGATCTCAAAAGTAAAGTTGAAGTGCTATGCCAACATATTGGTTCCTTTCAAGTTGCTCCACCGACTGATGTTAATTTCCACAGCAAAAAATTATTGGAATGTGAGTTGGATAAATTACTGGAACTTGATGAAATTTATTGGTGACAATGGTCTAGGGTGACTTGGCTTCAATATGGGGACCAAAATACTTCTTATTTCCACAAAGTCGCGAATCACAGGGCTAAGACGAACTTTATGCATGGTATACTAGATGCCCAAAATCACTTGTAGTATGATTATCAGAAGGTGGGCGACATTTTCCTGGATTTCTATCACCATCTTTTTTCTTCTGAACGCGGTTATATGGTGGCTGAAATTTTTAATGCTTTAAAAAAACATGTCCCTCAGATGACTCAGCATGCACTAAACTTGGATTTTACAAGGGATGAGGTTGAAGCCACCTTATAGTCTATGGCTCCAACGAAATCTCTAGGTCCGGATGGGATGCTTGCTTTATTTTACTAGAAGTATTGGCATGTTGTGGGGGTGATGTCTGCCCCAGCTCTGTCTGAATGTTCTCAATGGTTGTGATAGTGTCGTGAGTTTTAACTACACTTTAATTGCTCTTATTCCGAAGATTGCGTCACCAACCCGAGTTACTGAATATCGTCTTATTAGTCTCTGTAATATTCTCTACAAAATTATTTCCATGACAATAGCTAACAGACTCAAGAAGGCTTTGCCCCATGTGATTTTGGAATTCCAGAGTGCCTTCATTACTGACCTTATAATTTTAGACAATG
The DNA here is from genome assembly GCF_000346465.2 of Prunus persica. Taxonomy (NCBI): domain Eukaryota; kingdom Viridiplantae; phylum Streptophyta; class Magnoliopsida; order Rosales; family Rosaceae; genus Prunus; species Prunus persica. The sequence continues at coordinate 6,559,005 of NC_034015.1, forward strand.
TGGTAGCAACTTTTGAAACTATTTAATGTTGAAAGAGGCGGGGAAAAGCTAGAAGCTGCAAGCTTGTGTTGAAACTGGACATGGCAAAAGCTTATGATCAGGTTGAATGGCCCTTTCTTGATCGTATGATGCGTACTATGGAGTTTCCTACTCGTTTTGTCAATTTGATTATGGGCTGTATTACCATAGCCTCTTACTCAGTGTTACTCTAGGGGCACCCTTATGGTAAGATCATCCCATCTAGAGGTTTACGCCAAGGGGATCCCATTTCGTCTTATCTTTTTCTTATTATGGCTGAAGGATTTTCTGCTCTTCTATAGCAAGCTGAGTCAAATTCCAAAATCAGGGGAGTTTCAATTGCGGCATCGGCACCTTCTTTAAATCATTTGTTTTTTGCAAATGATAGTTTACTATTTTGTCACTACTACAAAAAAGCAAAAAGACGACGGTAAATCACCGTCGTGTATTGGGTTTTTCAATGGTCGTGGAATCCACCGTCATCTTTTCCCTCATAAACCACGACGCTAAATAACCGTCGTTGTTAAAATATACAACGTCATCAACAAATACAAAACGACGTCTTTGTACTGCAAAAAGATCTAAAAAAAGCAATCGAGGATGATAATAGACGACCAACTCTCTAAAAAAACCGTCGTTAAAAAGGAAAAATATGACACAGAACAAGGCCGCAAGATAGACATACAACGACGCAAATACAAATACGACGACGTTAAATATAATTTTCACGACAATAAAAAATATGACGTCTTTAAATACATTAGAAGACGACGTTATTTATACCTACTACGTCGCATATATAAAAACAACCGTCGTAAAATTAATTTTCCACTTCGATTTTTCGATAAAAGATGACGTGGAAATAGTTGTCAGTGTCATTATTTATGACGTATATGTTAATAGAGTAGATGTTGAAAAACTAAACAACGTCGGTAACAAATATATGAGAGTCGTATTACAAAATTTATACGTCCTATTTTCAGAAACAAACAACGACGATAAATATTAGACGTTGTTAAATAAAACAACGTCGGAAAAAAATAAAAACAGACGTGTTTAGTCTGCTAAAGTTCTAGAAAATAGTCGAGGATGAGAATAGACGACCAACTCAAAAAAATCACCGTCGTTAAAAAGGAAAAATATGACACATATTAAAAGAACAAGGCCGCAAGATATACATACAACGACGACAACTAAAATACTACGCCGTTAAATATAATTTACCCGACAAGAAAAAATATGACGTCTTTAAATACATGAGAAGACGACGTTATTGAAATCTACTACGTCTCTTATTTACAAAAAACCGTCGTGAAATAAATTTTCCACTTCGATTTTTCAAAAAAAGATGACGTGGAAATAGTTGTCAGTGTCATTATTTACGACGTATACATTTATATAGTCGACGTTGTATTTATATGTATTCATTACTCACGACGCACTTAATAATATAGACGACGTTGAACTTCTAAACAACGTCGGTTCCAAATAAATAAGAGCCGTATTACAGAACATATAGACGGCGTAGATTATGATGAGAGCCGTATTACAAATAACGTCGTTTAATTGTTATTAAACGGCGGTTATAATGAACTTCCGTCGGAATTCATTTCGTTCCTCTTCGTTTATAAAAGAACTTACGACGTGGAAAATGTATGATGACGTCGTATTTTTTAACGTTCAGATTATATATCTCGTTTTTTAGACGTCGGTATTATGGGATTGGAGTCGTGTTATTCTGAATTACATGGTGGTTCTTAATCCTTCACCGACGTGATATCCTGAATAATTGCTTCACAATAGCGTCGTGGTTCTTCATTGTTACGTTGCTTTAAGACGTCGGTAAATATGCTGAATAACTGATTCACAATAACGTCGTGTTTTATTTGAACGTAGAAAGTGAAGAAATCGCATTACAATATATTACAAAATTAATGTCATACACTGCCAATTACATAAGCATCATTCAATCCATATATCTTCACACCCATCTCGAATATTTTGACCGCCTAACTCACCTACCAGTTCATCAAATGTGTCAACATTTGGCATCCCTCTAGTAAATGGCTCACACTCAATTATCACATCACCTAAGACTTCATCACCAATAACATCATTATATTCTCTATTAGGCATTGATAACACTACCGACCAACCACGATGCATCGGGTCGTCAACAAAAAATATTTGTTTGACTTGAGAAGCCAAAACAAATTGGTCATTCCTATGTCCAATTTTACTCAAATCTACAAGGGTAAATCCAAGTTCGTCGACTACAAGACCAGAACTATCTATCCAATCACACCTAAAGACTGGGATTGTAAACTTTTGGTAGTCAAGGTCCCAAATTTCTTGAATGACACCATAGAAACCCATATTTGAGAGAATTGGGTTTTTATCCTTGGCACTAGCAACTTGCATGGTATGTGCAAGTAAACAAACTCCACTATTTTGAGTTGTCCGCACATCATCTTGTGCCTTGATATTGAATTTAATACCTTTAATAAGATAGCTCCTATATAATGGCACTGACATGTTTGGACCAGCTGCTAGCCACCTTAAATTTTCTGATACGCCATGATTGTCTTCCTCAAGTTCACTTTGAACCTGCAAATTAATCATATCTTAATTCAATCTAACATATAAATAAGAAGAAAATTAAAAGAGAAATATGTTATTCAACAATATATACCTTGAAGCGTAGCCATTGAATGAAAGTGCTATTGTGCTTATCATGCAGCCACTTTGTTCTCTTTCTAAATTTTGGATAAGCAGTCTTGATGTGAATCATATGTTGCCTACATGACACGAAAAATTCAAGCATTACGGTCCTAAATATAGAAGATAAACATAAGAAATAAGTTAAAATGGAAACTTAAAGAATAAAGCTCATACGTACTCGATATAAGGTAGGACTTCCTCCGTATTCTCCAAGACATATAGATGTGCTTGATTCAACAGGTCCTGATCAACTACGCTCACTGTGCAACCTGATAATGGCTTTGAAAGTCCCATCTTTTGGCTTGAAGGCACTCCAACTGTACTAACATCAGATAAATGCTGAGTACAACACTCTACCGCTTCTTCAGCTATATACCGCTCAGCAATGCAACCTTCGGGACGAGTACGATTCTGAACATACCCCTTCAGCACTTTCATATATCTTTCAAACGGATACATCCACCTAAAATATACTGGCCCACATAGACGAACTTCTCTGACAAGATGTACTACTAGATAAACCATGATATCAAAGAATGAAGGGGGAAAGTACTTCTCAAGCAAACACAGAGTAACTACTACATCTTCTTCCAACTTATCTAGCTTGGAAACATCAACAGTCTTTGCACATATAGCATTGAAGAAGAAGCACAAACGAGTTATTGCATACCTTGCAGGCTTCTCCAAAACAGAACGAATTGCCACAGGGAGCAATTGTTGCATTAAGGTATGACAATCATGTGATTTAAGGCCAAGAAGTCTTGAATCTTGTAAAGATACAAGATTTTTAATATTTGAAGAATAACCTTCAGGGACCTTCATACCATAGAAAGAATTGCAAACCTCTCTCTTCTCTGCTCTTGACAAATTCCAAGGCCCAGGAGGCAAACGAGTACGTCTTTCTCCATACTCGAGTTGCAAATCAGTTTTGACCCCCATGTTCAATAAATCTAATCGAGCAGCAATCCCATCTTTATTTTTTCCAGGGATCTCCAGCAATGTACCAATAATACTATCGCAAACATTCTTCTCAATGTGCATAACATCTAGGGCATGCCTCACAGGAAGGTATTTCCAATACTCGAGATCAAAGAATATTGATTTCTTCTTCCAACAAACTCTGTCACCATTTTCAACCATATGCAGCACTTCTTCTCCGGTTAATGGCTCGGGAGGTATGCCATATTCAGGTTTCCCATTAAAAGCTGCACGTTGCCTCCTATATGGATGATTGATTGGTAACCATTTTCTATGCCCAATGTAACAAATTTTGTGGCCATTTTTCAACCTGTGACTAGGTGTATCATCGCCGCATATTGGACAAGCTTTATATCCTTTAACAACACAACCAGATAAGTTTCCATAGGCGGGAAAATCATTAATTGTCCACATTAATGCAGCTCTGAGTGTAAAGTATTCTCCATTATGTGCATCATACACTCCTCTAATCCCATCCCACAAAGATTTTAAATCATCAATCAAAGGCTCCAAGTAGACGTCTATATCATTTCCGGGTTGTTTAGGACCGGAAATCAATAAGGTTAACATCATGAACTTTCGTTTCATGCACAGCCATGGAGGGAGATTATATGTAACTAAGATAACCGGCCAACAACTATATCTGCTACTTAGAGAACTGTGGGGATTGAATCCATCAGATGAAAGAGCCAATCTCAAGTTTCTCGGCTCATTACCAAACTCAGGCCATTTATCATCAAGAAGTTTCCAAGACGGGGAATCCGCCGGATGAGACATCTGACCGTCAATTGATTTTCTAGCAGCATGCCAAGTCAAACTCTTAGCTGTCTCATGTGATTGAAACATCCTTTTAAACCTTGGAATTGGAGGAAAATACCACACCACCTTCGCTGGCACACCCTCTTTCAAGATTGAATCTTTGCCTTCCTTCCACCTTGAGATACCACAAGTAGGACAATTAGTTGAATTCTCATACTCCTTCCTATACAAGATGCAATCATTGGGGCATGCGTGCATTTTCTCATAACTCAGCCCCAATGCACACAAAGTCTTTTTAGCCTCATACATAGAGGTTGGTATTGTATTTCCTTCTGGAAGCAAATCGCCTTGAAGTATCAATAATTCTGTAAAACAGACATCACTCATCCCATGTTTTGCCTTCAAATTATACAACTTCACTAATGCCGATAACTTCGTGTACTTTCTACAACCAGGGTACACTGGTTGATCTCCATCCCCAATCACATTGGCAAACTCATACGGATCGGAACCAAAATCATTATCATCCATATCAATTTCTTCAGACACAAAACTGTACCTACTATGGCCATCATCTTCTTCAACATTTCTACTAGCATTAGTAGTTGCTTCCCAAGGTTCTCCGTGAAATGTCCAATTCTTATAGCTTTGGTCAATTCCATTAAAGTATAAGTGATCCCTTATAATTCCAACCCCAAACAACTTCAAATTAACACATTTAACACATGGACAACGGATATGTGTTGTAGTTAGAAGATTTTCTACAGCAAAGTTCAAAAATGCTTCCACCCCAAACTCATATGCCTTCGATCTTCTATCCGAGTGCATCCATGACTTATCCATCTCCGACACTATAACCTATTATCTATAATAAAGTGAAAATACAGGCAATGACCATCACTACAGCAGATTATACAAAGATCTAATAGCAAGTAATAAACAACAGAGACGACGGGTTTTAAACAAAAACAGACGTATTTGGCATATATAGACGACGGATTTTCAACAGACGTCGTCTAATATAAGTAATACAAACGACGGTTTATGAAAACACCGTCGTGTATAATTAATACAACGACGGTTTTTTCATAAACCGTCGTGTAATCGTCGTCGTATGCCTAAAAAGGCGTCGTGTCTCAGTTTATTTTCAAGAACCCAAAACCCATTAAGAACACAACATATATATGAAACCAAGCAAGAAAACAACATATACATGAAACCAAGCATGAAAACAATAAATCCATTCCCAATTCAACATAACATAGGGTGATTAAAAGATCCGACAAAATTAAATCCATTCCCAATTCAACATAACAGATAATGTAATCCATGAACCCATTAAACAGAAAATCCATGAACCCATACTTATAAGCACATTATTAACAGATCGCAAAGCATATACCTAAAACCCTTTAACAAAACAACCTAATATCATTCAATGAATTTACAAGGGGAAGATAGGGTTTGTACTTACAGGTTGGACGAGCTCACAGATTCGACGGAGCAGAAGTGACAGAGCAACTTTTAATTAGAGCAACTTTTAATTAGAGCAGAAGTGAGAGAGCGAAATGTTATGTTGCACGAAATCTGAAAATTTTAGGGTTCAGGGTTAGAAGAATAAGAATAAGAGCGAAATATAAAAAAAATTTAGGACGCGCGAAAATTTTTAGAGCTCGCGCTCTTTAAAACGTCGAAAGAAAAACCATGGCGAAAGTTCTACAAGAACCGACGTAAATGTAATATTCCACGACGGAAACACTGAACGTAACGCCGTTTATTTTGACGCTTCATTTTTCGGATTAATTTTAAATTTATTTTCAATATTTTGATATAAAGACGACTGAAAAACCACGTCGGGGTTAAGAAATTGAAAACGTTGTAAATAATAATACACGACTTACATATTAAAATGACGTCGTTTAACGCAGAAACCATGTCGGATAATTTACTAGACGACGTAACATATGTATTCCACGACTCAACCACCGTCATTAACAATTAATACCCTAAACCCTTAAAACTAAATTATATAATTTTAAAAATTAAGTTTATAAAAGGGTTTATGGTTTTACAGCCTAATATATACCCTAGACTACCCAAAAATTATACTTTAAAAATAAACCCCAATAAATAACAACCCTAATCTCTAAACCCTAGACTCTAAACCCTAAACCATAAAACTAGAAGTGATTTTATGACTCATCAAAACAATTTTGTTTTGGATGTTCATTTTAAATTTTTGTTATTCAAAATGAATTTTTTCAAGCTTTAGGGGGAAGAAAATATATCAATGACTTCATAGGAGTTGACTTTGCATTTTTCTGATTTATTTTAAATTTATTTTGAATATTTTGATATAAAAATAATAAAATATTCTTATCACAACAACAAACCACGTCGGTGTTAATAAATTGTAGACGTTGTAAATTGTAAGAGACGACTAAGTTGTTAAAATGACGTCGTTTAAATGAGAAACGATGGCGGATATTTAACTATCCGACGTAAAATATATATTCCTCGACTTAACCGCTGTCGTTACAAAGTACTACCCTGAACCCTTAAGAAATTGAAGACGTTGTAAACCATAAAGGACTCCATTGTTCAAAGAACGTCGTCTAAATATCCTTTTACGTCGGATTTGTTTAAAACGAAACCACAAAAAACGACGGCTTTTGACTTTATTTCGTCGTTGGAAAATTATTACACGTCGGTAACGCATTTTGTATGTTTGTTTTTGTTTTTACTTTAAGAAAACCTCAACAAATTTTTACATTATATATTATAGACAAAATTTGTACATTATACATAAATATCAAGTGTTCAATAATTCCCCTATTTAAATTGAAGGCAAACAAACTCTGCCCATTCATTCCGGACTTCATCAATTGCTTCTTGGGGGTATGGCTCTTCCTGTTTTCCCTTCGCATACTGCATAAAAACAATGACTATTAGGGTTTATAAATAAAAGGAAATTCAATCACAGACGACCATAACCGACGTAGTATATCTATTCAACGACGGTAATTTTACATGACCGTCGTTGATAATACAAAAAACGACGTAAAATGTTTGAAGGTTATTTCTTCTTACCTTCTTCTCAAACCCCAAGGAAGGATCCATGATGATGTCCTTCATGAAGCGCATCACGTAATACCCGCATTCGACATTGCTGGGTTGCTTTGGTGTGCCTGACAGAGTTTTCCAAATGACGGCCTTACGGCCTGATCTGGCTATGTGGGAATTATAAATTTTTATGGCACTGTTCACGATGTTTTTGGCCTCTTCATCGACCACACGATATCCTGGCAGAGGATCCAGAAAATAGACTGTTTCCCTCTTTGCTCTTACAATCAGCAAGATTCAATGACGGCTGCACAAAATTAATATAAAAACGACGGTTATTTACAAAAACGACGTATTATAATATTTCACACGACGAAATAAAGTAGCAATCGACGACATTATATATTTATCACGACGATAAATAACTACCGACGTGGTTAGTCGTTTCAAACGACTCAATAAAATAAAACACCGACGTGGTTAGTTTATACGCTGTCATTTATTGAAAATCATAAAAATAAAATCCTGTTAAGGAGACTAACCCTGGATTGTAAGGCATCAGGAAAATCTGTTCACCGTCATCTTCTGAAGTCGTGATGCTACCATTCGTGATCTGTCAGCTATTGTGCCAGAGCTGGCACTAACTGTAGCAGGGTCGATAAAGCCAACCATTGTGCACATATTTGCTTGTTTTAAAACATCGTGTAAGTACCTAAATATATAAAATAATATAAACAAGTCAGCGCAAAAAAAACACACGACGGTTATGTATAACAAAACGACGTATTATAAGGTTTCACACGACGTACTGAAATAGACAACGACGTTATAATAAATTTATCACGATAGTACATACTAACGACGTGGTTAGATAGTTAAGATGACGCAATAAATAAACCAACGACGTATTATTTTAGAATGACAAACCTCATATATACAGCAATGACTGTAGCTCCTATTTCCTCCATGCCTGCAAATTGTGTAATATCTTCAGGCAGGAGGAAAGTATCGCGCTCTAGACCAAAGACCTCCTTATCAATTGTAAAGTGCAGGGTCTTATCCTGAGGCACGAGTGTCGTTTCCACATAACGACAAAGGGTTTGTAAAGAAGATGGCGCCTCCATATTTGAATAATCAACAACTTTAGTAACCTGTTTAAAGAAATAAAAAAAATGACGTGGTAATTCAATAAAAACGACGGTTTAAGGAATAAAACGTCGTCTGAAAACAATTTAAACGACGGTGAAACAACCGTCGTGGTGAATTATTTATTACGTCTTAGAAAACAATTCCGCCGTCTAAGTTGTAAACAAACGACGGTTTAAAGAAAAATATCGACGTCTGGAATTTTGAAAAACAAATAAAAAAGGCAAAGTTATGTGAACATACCTGGTCGTCATCTTCTTTCTGCTTTTCATCTTGTTTTTCTTCTTTATTCTCTTCATCTATGACGTCGGGAATGATTAACTCCGTCGTCTAAAAACCACAAAGTTTTAAAAATAACGACGTTTAATGGCGTGTAAAACAAGTAAACTAAATACGACGTGGTATTGAAATACAAACGACGGTTTATTTTTAAAATCGTCGTGGTATGTATTTCAAACGACGGTTTTATTAATAATAACGACGTCTAATGGTTTTTAAAAAAACAGACAATTCAAAGTTCAGATATGTTACCTTTTCTTCCTGATGTTTCCCATTTTTGGCAGTATCATCCTCAAAATGCTGGGATCTCACATCACCTCCAGAGCAGCTTGCTTTGTCAGACATTGGATTTTTGGGACTTTGGCTAATTCTGGGTTTAAGCATGCTTGGATCAAAATTGGAAATTAATTGGGAAAGCTGACTCAGGAAATGCTCCCTCTCAGCCTCTACCAATTGTTTCGTTCTAGCCTCCATCCTTAAAGCCTCTTCCCTTGCCTTAGCCTCCATCTTTCTAGTCTCTTCTTGAAGGAGAACTCTTAAACTGTCCTTCAAACGGTCGTCAAAGCTCACTCTCTGTGATTTGAGTAAATTGAAATATTGCTTTGGTGAGATCCCAGCACCTACTCCTCTGACTCTGCCTGGATGCTCGGGGCCCAAAGCCATGGTCAGCACATCATTGCTGCCAGATACGGTGACTTTGCCTTCCGAGACTTGTTTTTGCAAATCATCCTGAAACAAAGATATATAAAAAAGTAAGAACAAAAACACACGACGGTTATTTATATACAAACGACGTATTATATAATTTCACACGACGCAATAACATATAAATCGACGTTATTATAATTTATCACGACGGTAGTTATACCGACGTGGTTAGATTTTTAAAACGACGAAATTAATAAACCACCGACGTCTTATGTAACAGAGGGATGATTCAATACTCACACCTTTAACGGCGTTGTTTAAAACATTTCGACGTAGTAATTTAATACAGACGACGCGAAATTGAACCACCGACATCTTATGCTATAATTATAGAAAACAGAGTTGTGATTCCTATTTAGACCTTTAACGACGTGTTTTAAAAAATGTCGACGTGGTAACATCATTCACACGACGCAAAATATAACATAAGACGTAATAAGAATTATTCACAGTTTAATAAAAATTTAAAACAGAGTGAGTAGGCTTACAATTAATTTTGCTTTCTCTGCCACCTTTGGATCAGGGATGTTACTATGTTTGTCCTGTCTAGCTCTCTTCCATAAGGTAGATCGATCAATTTCTACCCCAGGCATGGTTTCCTCTAATTGATCCTCCAAACCAGCATATCCTTTTCGAGACAATCGATGATTGTACTCGAGTTTCTCCCTAATCTGTGCATGTTGAGAATGCACAGACTCAAAATCTTTGGATAGCCTTGAAGCTACAAAGGCATCCCATTATGCTCTCTCTATGAATTTATATGTTTCAGGGGGTTGGCTTAATCTCTCCCTGTCATTGGTGTATGGAAGGATATAATGCCTCGTTAGTGTAGACTTGAAATCCTTCCATTTCTTGGCAGCAGAAGCTAAGACAGAGTTCTTGCCCCCTTGACCTACTACAAAAGCAATGTCAACTACTTCCCAAATCTGCTCCTTTATATCCTTGGGGATTTGAGCCCATTTCAAGTCCACAAGTGGGACTCTGGAGCGTGCCAACACACCAATATAGGACTGCATCTCACTGTGTGCTTGGCCAATTCCTTTCCCCCTTTTATTGTACTCAACAATTGGCCTCAGTTTCTGAAGTTTTCTCTTCACAACACGAGGCATTGTGCTCATACCTCGACCAGCCTTTGAATCATCAGAGATTGTTGTCGCGCTGGTTGGTTCTGTATCAGCAGATGATGAAGCAAACTTCATCTTCTTCGAAGACTTCATTATCTTCGAAGACTTCTCTTGAGGAGGTACTTGCTCCTTACCTTCATTTTTGTTGGAGCCAGAATCCTTACTTTGGTCTTGGTGAGAAACCATTTTTACAGACAAAACTGCAAGTGAAAATATTTCAAGAAAAGATTAAGAACACAAACGACGGTTATTAATAAAAGACGACGTATGATATGATTTTAAACGACGCAATGAAATAATATCAGACGTAATAAATGTTTAAAACCAAGGTAATTAAACAACGACGAAATAATTAACTACAAACGACGTAATAATTAACTATAAACGACGGAATATTTATATAACGTCGTGGTATTGATGTTCACACGACGTCAGTAGTAATATACCGTCGTCTATATAAGGATCCAAAACCCTTCTTTCTTTCTCTGTGAATGTTTGATTGCAGATTTGATTTTTCTGAACCATGGTTTTTGTTTTCTAATTTGATAAAATACAAGGCCAAGAAAGAAAGTTTTGGAATCTTATATAGACGACGGTATTTTAATATAACGTCGTGGTATTAACATTTACACGACGTAAAACAATAAGATACTGTCGTCTATATTAGATACCAACCCTAATTTCTTTTTCTTTATATTTTATCAAATTAGGGAAAAACAAAAACCATTGTTCAGAGAAATCAAACCTGCAATTAAACAAGCAAATAAAAAAAAGACTATAATTTTAAAAACAACTTTGTCAATTTTCAGACGACGCTAGAACGACTGACGAACCGTCGTGGTCTACATATTTAACCACGTAAATAAGAAGCTACCGTCGTCTTATTTAGTTGAGGTAGTTGTCTTCAAAGTTGGAAACTTTCCCTCTTTGTCTGTATCTTTTTTCGAACTTGGAAAGAAGTAAAATGATTTTGGCCAGAAAAAAGGTAAAAAGATTTTTCAAACAAAAAACGTATGAGCATGCAAAACAGCAACCAAAATAGTGAAAATGAAAGCTTACCTTTTGCGTGCAATGAAAGCAAGAGGAAGACGATCGATGTTTAAGTTCAGAGACGACGAAGAAGACGAGAGGAAGACGATGAGATACTCTGAAAGTGCTCTGACAAGGAAAAAAGTCTAAAAGTTTTCTCTGGGAGATTGAAATTTTTAATCGGGTTTGGAAACAGTGCATGTGTAAGACAGGTACACGAAAAGTTGCTTACATATAAAACCATTTCAAAAAATAATACGGCGGTTACATATAACTACGACGTATAAATTACAAAATACGACAGTACGTTTAACTTCGGACGTGGTAAATAAGTACGACAGTAGTGTTGTAGGTACCGTCGTAGTAAACTCAAAAATTAAAGTACATAAGTAATAACTCGCGTCATGGTAGATCATTTAACACGTCGGTTTTATTAATGTACCGACGTGGATTTATGTAATATACGTCGGTCATAACGACGTTGATTTTAAAATTTAAACGGCGGTTTTTTTGTAAGGACCGCCGTTGGTTTTAAAAATTTATTCTATAAATTTGTCGCTTTCATTCATTTTCGGTTTACATTTAGGGTTCCAAGTTCTTCCTCTCTCAGAGACACTGTCTCTCACATCTCAAAGACAGTAATTTGGATGTCTTTCTCAAAGAGAAATTGAGCTTACTCGCATCAAATCTATGTGCACAAGAAGAAGCTTGTCAACTAGCCTTCTCACTTCCTTGATCAAGTCTGATAGGACATTTAGTGCTTCTGAATACTCCTTGCTTTCCATCAAAAGAGATGCAAGCCTGGCCTCCACTCGCTGTCGAAGGAAAGTTCGCTTCTCAGGGAAATCTGAAGATCAGATGTGCCTGATCCTCTGCTTGATTTTCTTGGCTAAGAAGATCCGTCAGATTTGTGATAGCCTCTTCCTTTATCCGTAGAGCTTCAGAAGAAGAAGATGGGTTTCAAGAATGCGATAAAGAATAGAAATGGCTTCATGAATGCGATAAAGCATGAGCAATCGAATCAGTGCTTTGAACTATACTCTGAACTATACAAGTCAATACTTTGAACTATACAAGTCCTGCAGAAAGATAAAGGACCAAACTGTTAAAGAAACTGAAACTATTAAAGAAACCATAAACTAACACGACGCAATATTTGTTTTGCGACGTGGAATCTTTTCATTTAACGTCGTTAGGTTTAATACAACCGACGTGGATTTGAATTGTTAAATTATGAATAGAAATTTTTTTCCCGTGACCTTTCAGTTTATTTTTCAATTACAGTGCGTTATAAATAGAGTTTTTTTTCCGGAGGAAATTTAAAATGAAGGAAATTAATGTTCTGGATTATGTTAAGTTTCTTTTTTGGATGACAGATTTCAATTCTTGTCATTAAGTAGATCTACCGACGTAGGATAAGAAAATAAAGGAAAAAATTGTTAACAAAAATTCTTATTAAGACGACGGTTTAAATTAAAGGTACGACGTATAAAATTAATAAATACAACGTTAAATTTTATAGTACGATTTAAAGATAACGTCGTAGAACTATACGAGAATAACGTCGATATATTTATATTTTTCGTCGTTGTAAATTAATTTAATACGGCGACATTTTGTATTTTAAAGCCGTCGATTTGTTTGTAATTATACGGCGTCTTATACGAAAATTTCGTCGTGTTATTTTATGAGTAAAAACGGCGGCTTTTATTGAAATCATCGTCTTTACTTTCTACGTCGGTCGATTCATAACTTATGCCGTTCTTTGTTGGCTTTGATTTTACACTGCGGAAATCTGTTTCAAATAGACGTCGGTTTTTTAATTAGGTACGTCGTTGTTTTTGAACAGCCATTTGAATCTCCATTTTTAGTTGTCTAAGGTGGTATTACACGACGGTGTTTTTAGAACCGTCGTCTTTTTAAAAACCACGACGGTTTTCACTTAGACCGTCGTTGTTTTCTGGTCGTCTTTTTCACTTTTTGTAGTAGTGTGTGATGCTGAACCCCGTCAAGTTACTGAGCTCAAGCGGATATTTCGTATCTATGAGGAGGCTTCTGGTCAACAGGTTAATTTGGATAAATCAGCCCTATGTTTTAGTCCGTCTACACTGCTGGCTACACAAGCCCAAATTCAAGCCATGTTGGGTGTTCCTATTGTCCCCTGCCATGAAAAATATTTGGGACTTCCTACAGTTGCTGGAAAAAAATAAAAAACTGTTGTTTCGTACTCTTAAAGATCGCATGTGGAAAAAGATCACTAGCTCAGAAGGTCGATTACTCTCGAAAGCTGGGAAGGAAGTTTTGATTAAGGCAGTTTTCCAAGCTATGCCTACTTACTCAATGAGCGTCTTCAGGCTCCCCGTTGCGATCTGCAATGAGGTTGAAAGTATTATTGCTCGGTTTTGGTGGTCTAAGGGTGCTGCGCGGGGATTCATTGGAAAAACTGGAAAGCACTATGCCAACATAAGTCGGAAGAAGGGTTGGGTTTTCGGGAGTTAGTCAATTTTAACAAATTTCTATTAGCAAAACAAGGTTGGTGTTTGCTCCAATCTCCTAATTCTCTGGTAGCTTGGATGCTGAAAGCTAGGTATTTCCCTATTACTGATTTCTTAAGTGCACAGGAAGGTTCGTCTCCTTCCTATACTTGGCAGTCTATTCTATGGGGTCAAGAGCTCTTATTATGTGGTTTGCGATGGTGGATTGGTGACGGTCGGCTGGTACAAATTTATGGTGATGCCTGGATTCCCCACTGCCATATATTCATGGCTCAAACTGCATCACGTGTCCCTATGGATACTAAGGTTAGCACCCTGATTTTGATAAGTGGGTGGTGGGATGTTCCCAAGGTTTATAGTTTATTTACCTTCATGGAAGCAGAGACTATCTTGTCTATACCTTTGGTCTGTGATAACGTCGATCGTAGAATTTGGCACTTTACTACACATGGGCGATATACTGTGAAGAGTGGATACTGGACTGCCTTAGAATATCAGAATTTTACTCTCAGTCACACTAGCACTGGTACTGGTTTTTCTCCGTCACAAAAATTATGGAAGCATCTTTGGAAAATGAAAGTGCCTGCGAAAATACAACACTTTCTTTGGCATTTTGCTCAAAATGGCATCCCGACAAAAGCTGTCCTTTTTCACAGTAAAATCGCCATGGATGCGACTTGTTTTCGTTGCACCACTGGCTGAGAGACATCAGTTCATGCCTACGAGATTGCCCAATTATTCGTCCCGTGTGGGAGTCTTCGGAACTGCCGACAGTTTTTCTTGGTTTGACTCTGGACGACGCTTCTACGTGGCTGTTGGCTGCATGGCATTTAATCCCAATTGCTCAGCAACCTTTTTTTGTTATTGTGCTATGGCTATCGTGGAATGATCGGAATCCTATCCTTTTGGGTTCTGATCCTATGTCTGCGGAGCATCTCCTTTTTTGTATAAAGAACTATGTTGCGGAATATTATCAATCTCAGTTACTACTTCATAGGTGTATTTCTTTGCCCATTTCGGACCAACATTGGAGTCCTCCTCAGGTTGGTTTTTTTAAGCTCAATGTCGATGGTGCTTTGGATTTGCGGGATGGTCTTCAAGGGGTAGGTCTGATTGTTCGGGACTCACACGACGTTCTTATAGGGGCGGTGGCAATGAGGGCACCTAGTCACTTGTTTGTGTTGGCTATCGAGATTTATGCTTTCAAAGTGGGTCTCTCTTTTGCTTTAGATGCATCACTTCTGCCCTTGTAGTTGAATCTAACTCCCTGGCTGCAGTGCAGTTGCTATCAAAGGAGGAAGAATGTTTAGCTCCTAAGGGAGTGCTTGTGACTGAAATTCGGCGTCTTCTTCCGGCGTTATCCTCTTGTGTTCGTTTTATCCCCCGTTCTGCCAACATTGTGGCTCATCGTATTGCAGATTATAGTCTTCGAGTGGAGGAGCTTTTTTATTGGTTGGGTGATGGACCTCTCTGGCTTCTAAATGGCGTTAGGGAGGATTGGTCTCGTTTTGTCTGACTTTGTAATAGGGGTGTTGACTCTTTTATTTAGTCATTAGCATGGGTGGTGCTCTTTCCTAATCCGAGGTTTTATCCCTTGTAGTTTTCCCCAGGAAGGTTTTAACGAGACCACCATTAACATGCTTGTTCTTACCATGTAATGTTCTCTTTGGGTTGAATACAATACCATTTTCTCTCAACAAAAAAAAAAACTTTTTTCCATAATTTAAAAAATGGTCACACATTAAAAGAAAGTGAAAACAATATATGATTTTAATTTTCAAACTACATATTTTTATAAAGTAACTGTTTTTATTGTCCCAAATCCAATTATCATAAGGTTGCCTTGTACACCGTATTTGCTATTTTATTCTCACTTGGCTTCCAAATCAGTCCGTCCATAAACCTACGAACCTTTAAAATAAAAGTCATTTTTGATGTTATATTCGGCTAACGAAGTCAAAAAAATTGAAGCAGAGGGATCTTCAAGAACTATTTATTTGAAGAGAGAATTTAACATCAATCCTTGATAACTCTAAAAAATACATTTGATTGGTGTACAAATGAAATCCAGTACATGAATTATATAATACACTTCAACACTTGGAATTGATATGGAACTGTTTCTCAAGAATTGATGAGGTTGGAGATGTGAAATCGCAACTTGCTATTCCATACTTCAATAACTCACTCTGTATGTACATCCTCATAAAATTCTTCAGAACAGAACTCAACCTTCAGAACAGAACTCAGCTGAAAGGAGGGAAACAATATTAAACTAGAAAAATAATACTCATCAGCTTGTACTAAAATCGAATAAACAAAATAAGTTACACCGCATTGAAAGTGTTCATCCAATGCACTAAATGTGAGAATCGTCAACTTGGGACTTAAAACGAGCCTCGGAGTGTTTTGATAATGATGCAGAAAGCTACAACATTCAGAAAACTGTAGAACTTCATATTTTGAGATACTTAGATCAGAAACTAGCTAGGGAAAATTGAATTATGCTATCATCAGTTAGTCCCACAAATCCTTAAAGAATGTGACCATGCTGACCAGTATTCCTATCAGTATAATTTAACCAAACAAAAACATGATCATATCACTAAAAACAGAAAAGTTCCTTCAATTCCTATATATCATCATATGGAGATGCAAAATACATTAAACTAATCTATCAGAAACCCAGTTAACGTAAATCCTAGCCATCTAGAAATCCCATCTTAATGATTTCCTTTGTGCGATTTGGCTTGCACGAAGAAGTATTTTGTTCAACAAGAGAGAGGGGTTGAAGAGAACGATGTACAAATATAAGTGTACATTTCTCTTTCATATTTTAGAACACCCAGGGGTCTCCTTATTCTAGGATCAAGACAGGAGCATATTTGGAGTTGGGTTCCTGACATTCACTCTAAATTTTAACTTAGAATCTCATCTAGGGAGGAGCCCATTGGAGATGTTCTAATGAAATACCACACCAAAATTAGGTTGTTTGTTTTGTTTACGTCTACTATATCGCAATTATAGAACACTTGAATTAAAAAAACATCAAACACACATGAAATACATTGTAATTTATTGTCAAATCAAAGCTTAAACATTCTCACACATAATTTTTTTTTGTTTATATCATTAAAATTGTAATTTGATCTTGCTAACTCAATTTAATTCTTACGTTAATATGGCATAATATGGCATATTTTTTTATAGTAAGATATGCAAACATCAGTGTTCCCTTAATATAGAAGTTGGAGATGGAAACATATATATACTCACCTCTGCACTTCTCTGTGTTTCCCTGTATTCAAAAGAAAAGAATGTGTATTATTGAGATGCAATCAGGTTTGAAAAAGGAACACTTTTATTGTTATATTATTGATTAAACACCAGTAAACATTCAAGAGCATACCTTTTTTCGTGAATGTTCCCTATAGTGCTATTGAGGTCCCCCATCCACTCAGACTTTCCGAACTCTGTCTGTACTTTGATTACAGAATGTGCGTTGACAACCTTAGAAGCAAATGTCCTTAAATCTGGACATCTTATAACCTTCAATTCCCTCAAACATGGCAACTTCAAAGTATAAGCTTCAATAGAGAAACAAATGAGGTTTGGTAGATCTTCAAGCGTTATGGAATTCAGTTGACGAAATGTAATTTCCTGGTCAACACATTCAGTATCTGCTTCTGCAATAACTTGTTCAATCTTCTCACAATTCCCAACTTTTAAGTCCTTTAAACTGATAAGGAGCTTGGCTACAGTTGACAAGAACAAATATCGTAAACTGCCACAGTGGGATACACTTAAGAATGTTAAGTTTCCAAAGCCTGTGATATGAGGTGAACCGCCCGCTTCCCATACGTGCATTAAACTTGGCAATTTGTTTAACAACAAGTAACACAACTTATTGAATGCTTGAACATTGTGGCTTTCCACAGCCTTTGGTCCCTTGAGTTGGAAAACAACTTCCAATGACTTACAAGATTGTACAGAAAGACGTTCTAGATTATCGTAATCGTTTGAGTCTTGATCAAGATTTGTTGGTGCAACCTAGAAAATCAAACATCAATTGAGTAAACCGTATATAATTTATATAATTTCAATATGGCAATGTCAATTGTCATTCTCAATTCTAGCTCTAGGGTAGAGGTTCATAGAAATAAATTGAAATGCTTACCTCTTGATTGACTGGACGTGGCAATATTTGAACAATATTTCTTCTTGAAGTTGGTTTGGTCATTGGGCCACATGAATAAGGTGTACATCCACATGATCCTGATGAAATACCTTCGTCTTCATCTTTGCGATGAGCTGTTGAATCTTTCTGCAACTTTTTTATTTGTGGAATTACTGAAGCCAATTTCTTCAGTTTGTCGCATCTTTTCACAGACATAACTTTGGTGGCTGACCATAAAGAAGTAGAAGCATCAGGACAAAGACTCTCAAGAGTCGGAAGCCAGTCTGATCCTCTTTTTCATTTTCATCTGCAGATCTGACTATAGTTTCCATTTCCCAGCATTGCGCTATGTTGAGCTCTTCAAGATTCTCAAGTAGCCTGGCAATTGAATGTGGGAACACATATTGGAGATCACGACCATCTTTTATTTTTAAATATCTTAAGTTTTGGAAGCCCTGGAATCCACGCGGAATGTTCTTCCAAAAGTGTGGAATTGTCGTAAGTGAAATCTTCAATTTTCGTAAATGAGAAAATGCTGGAACTGCCTGCCCATCCCTAACCATATGGCCTTTCAAATCAAATAACACATCTACAATGCCATCGTCAAATTTTAGTTTCACTTCTTCCAGATTTTGTAACCATAAAATGCACTTTGACGGAAATACCACTCTTTCAAAGCTTCTAGAAGATTGATGCTCATCATTTGAAGTTCTTACCACATTTTCATCCTTAGGCATTTTTACCTGAAAAAATTCATTAATTATAAATATTCAAAGAAACATTTTATAGATCAACTTCAGACAATTTCTTTTAAAAAATGAAATTATTAGTTTTTAGGAAAGAAAACAGTCAAACTAAATTCAGACCCAAAAAAAAAATATATATTTGAGGCACAAACAATTAACAAAACAATTATACAATTCAAGCATGGAAATAATAAGTTATATATGTAACATACCTCATGATTGGCTTCGTAGAAACCAACGAATTCATCAGATAGATATAGGAGTGTCAAATTTGTTAATTTAGGAAAAGCTATGATGTCCGACGCCGTCTCATGTTCCCTCCCCTCCTTTGAGACGATTTCTTTCATATGGGGACAATTGGCAACAATTAAGCTTTGGAGTTGAACCAAGTTGCTTGCTACTGATAGAGAGAAGACATATTTTAAAACTGGGCAATTATGTAATTCAAGAGATCTTAAGTTGATAAAAGAGCTCTGTGGAAGTTGGTCGTGGCACATTGCTTTTAGCTTTGGCATCTGCATGAGTTGGATTGATTGAATGAGAGGGAAGGCTGTTTGTTGAGTCCAACTTGCTCCATTTACAAGGTATTCTATCTCAGGGCACTTCCAAATTCTTAAAACTTTTAAGCGTTGCAATCCCTCTTGGTCTAATTCATTGAGAACATACTTTAAATTCTTAATCTTTTCCAAGTTTAAATCTTCACATTTCTTAAATAAGAGTCGAACAATTTGAATCTCCATGAATTCTGTTGCATCACTTTTAACAATATCCAATTTATTTTCGAATGCATAACAACCAGTACTTGTTGATGAATCTCCATGAACCCCTTTGATGGATATGTCGAATCTTATTGTTCTCTGGATTGTCAAGTAAAAGTCTTTTGGAAAGAAGCTGAAATCGGGTATATCTATGACTAAAACCTTCAAATGATTAGACAAAGACATCACCTCAACAAGGCTTGCCGTCCTCTTATCTTCGCTTTTTGCTGCTGATTGTTCCCATTTGCGAAAACTATTTTACATATACAACTCTTCAAGACTAGATAAGCTCGATAAGAGACCATGTGGAATCTTCTGAAGACGATTACAATCCGTGATATCTAACAACCATAAATGTTTAAGAAGTCCAATTTCCTTCGGCAACTCTAAGATGTTAACGCATTCACGAAAGCTGAGGATCTCTAAATTTTCCAAACTTCCAATAACATCAGATATATCTGTTAAAAGACAACCATTTAGGGACAAGGTTCGAAGGCTCTTCAGTAGTCCTAGTGAACTTGGCAAGGTTGATATCCCACCCACATCTACCAATGCTAAAACCTTCAGCTCTTTCATCCCTTTACACATGATGTCCATGCTATTTTTAGAATAACAGTCGCCTTCTAAGTGTAGAAGCTCAAGTTTTGGACACTCCAGACCAACTGGGATCTCATCAATATTAATTGGTATCAGTGAGATTGTTGTGTAATGGTCGTATATCTTTGGCCACCCTTTCTTTTCAGCATCACATCTTATTAGAAATCTATGTGGATCTCTTGAGGCAATTGATATGGCAACATCACGAACTATGTCATGCATCTTGGTATGGTCTTTCAATTTGCTATCTAGCAACAAAAACCTTCTTTGAAGTTTGTCAACCAAAGAATGCACTCTATTTCTTGCTTCTTCCACTGAATCAGTGTTACTAAAATACCCTCGACCCCATCCATATCTAACCAAATACTCAATTGGAATATCATAATCTTCAGGAAATAAACAACAAAGCAAGAGGCATGACTTCGCTTCATCACTCTCCAATCTATCATAACTCCATTGTATGCTTGAATAAACTCTGTCATTCATCAAAGAGATGCTTCCAAGAGCTGAACTTTGTAGCTGTTTTAGGGCATCATCCCATTCATACTTCCTCTTATTTTCTAGTGCTTTTGCAACAGTTAAAATAGCAATAGGTAAACCTGCACACTCATTCGTGACTCGTTTCGCCAAATCAGGATAGTCCAAGGGTTGACCTATGATTTCACGAAAGAGTTCCCATGATTCCTCTGGTGTTAAAACTGGGATTGTAAAAATTTCTTGACTTCCCATTGCGTTGCACACTTCCAAGTTTCGTGAGGTCAACAAAACCTTGCACCCTTTATGAGTAAGTCCAGAAGGAAGTCCTATAGCCTCAAAATCAAGCTCTGTCCACACATCATCTAATACAATCAGGATCCTACTTATTTCCATGAGTCTTCTATAGAGCCTTCGCGCTCTTCCACTTTCGGTATCCTCCTTGTCATATGTAAACCCCAGCTCTTCTGCAATTTCTGATTGAATCTTCCGAATGCTTGGGCTTTGAGACACAACTGCTATCACAACATTATCGAATACTTTCAATCCTGCCAATCTTTTGATGATTTCTTTCACCATTGTGGTTTTACCCACACCCCCCATACCACAAATCCCAATCATTCTAACTTCTTCATTCTTCAAAACCTCTATCACGCTATTCACACATGTCATTCTGGATTTAAAATCCTTAAAACCTTCTTTGAATGTTGACCATATCATCGGTGGAGGTGCAGGATGGGCAACATTATTATTGAATGTTCTTTCTTTTTGGAGATGACGAACATCTTGTGTAATCTTAGTGGCTTTCCTACTTATGTTCCACCGGTACAAGAATCGCCTTTTCATGTTGACTTCTTCCTCAAAATGCAACACTTTCTGAATTAACTTGTTAACACTTGTTAGCCAACTTTGAACATCAGAGTTGATAACTTCACCATTCCTTTTGGCAGCATTGACCAATTCTTGCAGCCCATCTTTCATCTCAAAAAGCTGTTTAAGTTCATCCTTTAGATCTTTCATGTTGGTATCATAGTAAATCAAATAGCCAAATTCTCTGCCTATTGGTGTCACCAAGGACTCTGTAATTTTGGACGCAATTGAAATAACAATATCCATTTCCTTGTGAGATCAAAGACACATAGATGAAATGCTTATCTCTGTATCTTGTCTCCCAATCTGTACAAAGTCCAATGAAAAATAGATCAATATAAAAATAGGGTTGGCTGTTTTTGGCAAAATTTTATGTTGCATATATTTTATATTTATTTCAACACTTCGTTTATTATTAGAGGGCTCATCAAAAGGAATAAGTTTTATTATTAGATTTATTGGTTTTTAATTTCCTTTGCCAATTAGGTTTTCTTTAGAAACAAAGGGATAAGATTGCTAGGCTGCTTTACTCTAGTACAAATAAGCTATTAAGAGACTCATGTATTCAATTTTTTATGCATATAATTACAGACTTTAGTCTCTACAGTTTCTTTTAGGATATTTTACCTAGAACTCAGTTATCTTCATTCTAACTTCTATGCTATAGCTTTATCATTTTCTTATATGTATTTTGGGACAGGTTGGTTCACTAGACAACAACTTATAGACCCTACGCTGCATCAAACTGGTACCGGAGGCTAGGAAAATCCTTCCTCCACACCATGATTGGTCATGGTAGAGGTTGTGGACAAAGGAACTAAGCCCAACACAGATAGATGACTGAGATGCAACATATAATGGAAGATATGTCGAGAGCGGTGGAAGCCCTCCAAAGATAGAAATTCATAGATGCCTATATGGAGATTCTGGAATGCAACCATGGTGATAATGATCGAGGTGGATTGGAAGAGCAGTTGGTTCATGCATTGGGTTTGAATGGCGGAGGAATTAATATCGAAGTTGCTGATTTTTATGGAAATATGCATGCAGAGATTCTTTAGATTCAGAGGCAAGTCTAGAGAATGGAAACCTATGGTAGAAGTGTAAGACATTACATTGTAATAAACCATATTAGAATGGTCTTCTAATCAAGCAGTTGCAGTTTAGTATTAATCAAGAAACAGAACTCTAGAATATTTGCAGTTCTAGTTTAAAGTGCAGTTTAATTAGAAAACTAGAGCTTTGAGGATTCCTAATCCTACATGGATTAAAACATTCTATCCTAATGCAATCAGGATTTGTTTAAGTGGTCTTCTATGGGCAAAATACTTAAGCAATGCATATATATAGAGGTCCCTTCTGTGGCAGTCAAGACACACTCATATTGATATCTCACCCCATCTAGAGAAAGTTAAAGGACTGCATAGGAGAAGAATATTTCTATACCTTCACCACAACCATTTTTTTACCAAAGTTAGTGTTAGGTTATTCTAGGGAGAAGCATTGAGAACGGAAAATTATATATTGAATAGAGTACCTACTAAATGTGTAAATGCTATCCTTATGAAGTTTGGGTTAAAAAAAAACTATGTTTGAATTACCTCAAAGTGTGGGGCTGTAAAAGTTGAAGCAAAATCATACAAAACTATGGAAAAGAAGTTGGATTCAAGAACAATCAGTGGCTATTTTGTTGGCTATCCAAAAAGAACTAAGGGCTATAGATTTTACTGCCCTCAAAATACAACTAGATTTGTAGAAACTCAAAGAGCAGTGTTTCTAAAATCTAAAAATGAGGCAACAGAAGAAGAAAATTTCCATTTTGATGAAGTTATAATAGAAAATGGAGACACAATGAATTCTAGTGCAGATAACAGAATTCTAGTATTACCTAGCTTTGACTTGAGTAGCACGCAATCTCAGGAAGATGAAATAGTTAGAGATCCAATGATACTTGAACAAGAAACTCAAGAACAGCAAGTTCTGCCACCAGAAAACACAAATGAAAATCAACCAGCAGAACAAAACCATGAACAAATGGACACAGAGTTAGGAAGATCACAAAGACCAAGGAAAAGAGCACTACCTGATGACTACTTGTATATTTACAAATGGACATAGAGTTGGACAACAACTTGTTGTTGCTTCGCTGCATCAGAAGTGATGATTTGATATGATGTTGATTGGTGTATCTTTTCATGATATTTTTTTGAGTGTGTGTAAAATAACGTTGCTTGACTGGCACATTACATAATCTATTCTCTGAGATGTGGTTTGATTATCCCTCACCCTTTTAATTTTTTTTCCTAGATGAATTAGTGGTAGAGTCAATGACTAAACCATTTAAGGTTGAATTATATGAGAATGATAAATCTTTATTTATTTTTGGAATTTTTGTAAGATTTTGGAGTTATTTTATAAGAGAAATTTATTCTGATCCATAATCTAAGCCCTTTTAATTTATCTTTTATCTATCGCACACTCGGCTCTAGATTTCTACTGTAGTCTGGAGTGTGACACATTAATTAATGAATTTATCATATAAAAGATTCATTTATCTTTTTATTTTATTTTATTTTTATTTTTTGAAGACAACGATATAACATTTTCAACTCAAAGAAGAACAATACTAAAAATCGGGTTGTTGTTAATTAAGAAGGGTTAATTATCAAACTTCATTAAATTATTTAATTATACCCGGATTCAGTTATTATTAAATCTATATATATCTTCTTCTATATAAAGCAAAAGGTAGAAAATGGTGAAACATTCAAAATACCAAAAAAGGCCCTTGGTTAATTCAAACATTAAAAATTAAAATTATTAATTAAATGAGGATAATGTGGTAAATTCACATTTTTCATATTTAAAAAAATTAAAATTAAAAACAAAATCAAATAATAAGTCCTACTTTTATGGAACATAACTACCCATATTATCTTTTCTTAATTCTAAAAATAAAAATAAATAAATAAATAAAAACCAATTGGCACATGAGTGACATTCAAAATACCAAAAAATGCCATTGGTTAATTCAAACATTAAGAATTGAAATTATTAATTAAATAAGGATAATATTGTAAATTCACATTTTTTCATATTTAAAAAATAAAAATAAAAACAAAATCAAATAATAAGTCCTACTTTTATGGAACATAACTACCCATGTTATCTTTTCTTAATTCTAAAAATAAAAGAAAAAGAAAAAAGAAAACCAATTGGCACATGCTTGAGCATGTGCCAAGGGGCTAGTTATTAAATTATGCATCCTTAAATTCCTTCACACATCGCATTTTAGTCATTTTATTGTCAAATTATTTACTTTTGCCTAGTATATGGTTTATCTTTTAGGGGTAATATAGACTTTTCGCCGGACAATAGTGAAAGCCGTGGTCAAAGTGGAAACCCAGTTCAAATTAGTTGAGGATCACCTTAAGCAATCCATGAAACCATCTCTTGCCATTCGGCAGGCTCAGTGATTCAGTGGCGACCCATGGCCAGACTTGGAACTAGTCTCCAAAACAAGACTCTTTGTGGGCTCTTTTGACTTGTTGCTGGATGTATGAATTGCACATATACAAGAGTAAGGCAATTCAATGTTCATGATATTTTATCAATGTTTGTTTTTTGGTCATCGGAATTTTGCTGCTAAGGTTTCTTTGGATTGAATCTGTTTTTTTTTTTCTTCCAGGTATTATAAGAGAAATTTTTTTTTTTTAAGTATTAATAATTTTTACTAAAAAATTGAAGGGTATTGTTGAATAACTGAACATTTTGTCATTCCTAACACTACACCTTATTTCAGTTTTTCACATGAAATTCTTAGGTACGAAGAAGACATCGAAAAATATATACTTCACAAGATCAATATACTATTTGCATCTATATATTATACATATATCAAATTATCTAATTTGTGTGTGTGTGCGTTTTTCAATGGATTAGAGTAAAACCAACAACCATATAGTGCAAAGACAGAAAGTTTCCAAGATGTACGTACCTCTAATATCCTTGTATGAGTGTAAGTTTCTCCACCAACTGTTATAAGACGTAATGTTGAATGAAAAACCCCATGGATGAGGCAATCAAGGAGAAGGCAATACAAATAACTGAAAGCAATGCATAAGCAGAGAACTCAAATGAAAAAGCCACTGAGTTTTCGTACGCTATAAATAGACACAAGGGAAAAATAACGAACAAGCATTGCTTCAAGAGAAGGTAATTACAAGCAAACCCGAATTTCCTAGAAGCATCTGATCCAAAGCTTAATTACATACGAAGTTTGCTTGTTATATATATAGAAAAAAGAATTGGATGCATTGCTTAAAAATATGGACAAGAGGGGAAGACTAAGAAAGCGATGAAATTATGGAATTTGGGGTTATGGAGGAATCCACACATCATCGAGAATGAGAAGAACCTTTTTGTCACAAATTAAGGAACCTTCTTATCACTGTGGATCCTTCATGTACATCATCCACCCCTGCACTTAACAATAAATCGATTGATTTTACACTGGAGTCTAATCCAACTGAGTTCTCCACAAAAGTACATGATGAAGGACATTACGCTTTCATCATTGGAACAAGTACCTTTTTTCGGACTGCAAAGAAATAAGAAAATATGGAAGATTTCCATTCAGAACCAGCTATAGATATTCATTCTAGAAAGATCCCAAAGGGCTATGCATTATCTGGTTTGGGAAAATTAGTAACTTTTCGTCATTACCATTCTTCTAAACTAGAAAGAAAAGAAAAATATGCATTTTCATTGGAGTGTCTGTAGTCTCTTTCATGATCATGGATTTCTCTTCTAACATCCCGACCCAATTTTAATCAATTAATTAATCTTCATAAATTTATTTAATTTAATGAATTAGAAATTTACAATTTTGCCCTCGGAGATAGGGTTCTTTTGGTCACTTTTTAACCGGAAGGATTTTGAGAAAATGAATGACATCATGACGTAGATCGCGTCGATCTGAGTCCGGAGACACGTAGTGGGCTCAAATCGGAGTTGTAACGAAGAAGTTATGAGCTATAGAAGCCTAGTGGCATAACCGTAAATATTTCAAAATGGGATTTTAAAAAATCTGATTTTTGCTTCTCTCTCTCTCTCTCTCTCTCTCTCTCTCTGTCTCTCTCTCTCCGAGCTCCCCATCGCGTGACAACTCCCCCCAGGTTTTGCAGCCTCCATATTTTGGCCCTACCCCTTCTCAGCCTCGATTTTCTACACCTATTGCTAGAAGAAGTAAAATATCGACTGGTTTTTACATAAAAATTCCGACACTCGTTTCAGAGATTCTGACCACTAATTTCTTCGATCTATGTATGATTTTTCATTCTTTCAATGTGTTCTAGCTGATGATTGGGTTGATTAGGATCAATTTCTACGTTTCGGAACTCAAATTATCTCTTAAAGTTTGGCCAATTTTCGGCTCGTGTTTTCGGCAAGTTCTGGTCACTTTTTAGCTATGGTACAAGAACAAAAGTTGTTCCACTCATTGTCCTGATTATGTAGATATAGGTCTTGACCGGCGGTTTGGAGATTTTCCGGTCACCAAAATTTCTCTAAACATCCACATGCTACCGGTGCGTAGGCACTTTTTGGGTGACCCATTTGGTCCTAAAATGATCCTCATGTCGTCTCGAGTACGACGGTATGCTCGGATTTGATTTTGGTTATTATTTGACCGTCGATCAAATTATGCATATTAGGCGTTATCCAGGTTCGATATGTTCAGACCTTTGGATCGACTCCATTTTCATATATGTTGATCTAGGCACCTCTAGGATCGTGTAGGAATTCACAGATTGTGAATTGGAGCCCTGAATGATTCAGTACAATAATTCAAGAATTAGGTTAAACGGTAACCGTCCGATCGTGTGATCGCTAGTGATCCGATCGTTCGATTCGGACTGAACTTGCAGGATAGGTGTGTTAAACCCTGTAAGAACTTTCGGATCCGAAATCTGAGGTCGTGGGCACCGGGCTCGGTTGACCAAGTTTGGGCAGTTTGACCCCTCGGTTGGCCATGAGTCTTCATAGGTAGTTTCACCCTTCGAGGAATATTAGAACGACCTTATTAACGAATCTTGACTGTTATTTGAGTTATGCTGATTATGTTGGGATTACGAGATTGTTTTATAGTATCTTATAGAATTCTTAGATATTAATTTGATAATTGAAGTTACGGAATTGATGAGCATGGGATACTTGATCAATGGGTTGTAAAAGTGAGTCTTGGGTCTCGGCTATGATTATTAGTAAATGAGTGGACGTTTGTTTTTAAGTGTACTTCGTTCTTCTAATATGGAACTTCTTGCATAATGAGTTTTGATTGAAAATTTATTTAATATGGGTTGATGAGGATATGGGATCTCTAAGAATTTATCATTATTTAGTATTATTACGATTATTATTAAAGTATATGGATTGGATGAGATCGGGTTATTTATGAAAGTCTATTATTCTAATTGTGGTATTAGTATTTTATGGAAATTAAATGTAAACAAGTTTTGATTGCTATTTGAATTGTTTTTTAGTCTTTTTTGGAATATATGTATTTGAATTGTTTTTTAGTCTTTTTGGAATATATGTTTGAGAGTTTATTTTGTATACTATGAATAAATATTTGGGAAAATACATGCTATTGTTGGCTCTCTTGCTATTACTATGTTTATATTTTAACCTCCAAGTGGATGTATTAATATGTTCCACTGTAATAGTTATGATTTCATATTAATTTTGAAGCTAATAAAAATAGCTTCGAGGAAATGAGATTGTTTGGAGTCATATATTTTGCACAATTGAGTTCAAATTTTCTCTACACTAATTTCAGCCAAAAAGAGCAGCTAATTATATTTGGTAATGTATGTGCACGATATGAGATGCCATTGGTTGAGGATATGTCATTTATTTTGTTTTTTTTTTTTCCTGATATTTTCATTTTTTTTTTCTCTGAGTTCATTTTGATAGATGTCCACACAACACATGTACAGAAAACTTAAACATCATAGTCAAGCTTTGATAGAGTTTATGATTACTACTTGCTTGAAGTAAGGAGGAGAACGGAGCTGTGTCAAGAGCTGGTTTTGTGATTGTTTCCATAGAAGTGATTTTAGCAAAATCAATTGGTGACTCAGTCTACCAACATGGAAGTGCTTTTGCGCATAAGTTCTTTAGATGTTATTTTATAGGGTTTGGCTACCTAAGATCAAAGGGTGATGCACTATCACAGTTGAAGAAATTTTTTAGAATCCCATGTCAAAAAACACTCAATCAATGCTTATAATGACTTACTACTTTGTTATCATCATACAA
Organism: Prunus persica; assembly: GCF_000346465.2. Taxonomy (NCBI): domain Eukaryota; kingdom Viridiplantae; phylum Streptophyta; class Magnoliopsida; order Rosales; family Rosaceae; genus Prunus; species Prunus persica. The sequence goes on from NC_034015.1 coordinate 6,588,267, forward strand.
TTCTTATAAGAGATTTTTTTTTTCTCTTGTTTAAATCTGAATTTCTCTGCTTTGATGTTGATTATTTTTATTTGCTTATTGGTGACGACATGTGGTTCATAGAAATTCCGTATATATGAATTATTTTTATTTGCTTAAGAAGAAACACTCTATTTCATATTGGAGAGCTAGAATTTGCTAGTGTGGATTTTGAAATCACTATTGGGTGTCATAATGATGATTATCATAAAGTCCCATATTGGAAAAACACTCAATAATACAAATGCTTATAAGGGGTTACATAACACTTTGATATTGCCGAGCCTAGTAGTATGAGCTTGTAACTAAGCAGAGCATTAAAGTGATTAGTTGTTTGAACTAAACCTTGTTATGTGAGGTATGATGGTCTTAAGCTGTTCACCTTGTGTGAAATCGCATTAAGCACACCCCTACCCTCGGGTTAGTAGGGCCCCCCAACCTCAATAGTTGGGTTGCAAACCAAAAATATGGATATGATTGGGGTGTTGGGTTCCATTCCTAGACCCCACAGATCAAGAGCCACTATACCTTGGTGTGCTGCCTGGCTTGCACTCTCATCACACAATCACTTTTTGTCTCTTCCTTTCACATCGAAAAACCAAATTTCATAATTTAGTTTCATCCTATTTGAGTTTTTGTTTAATTATTATCATTGAAAACTAAATTATTTTAAAAAAAATTAAAAAAAAAAGGTTTGGGTCATTTCCTCCTTGTGTTTGTATACGTTTGTTAATACGGTCAATTGTGTTAAATCTTTCTTTTTTATAAAATTTCAAATTCAACTTAAAATATATTTTTTTTAAATAAAAAAATTCACCTCCTCCAGTTTCCCGCTGAGACCTCAACCACATAGATGGGAGGTGCATTAAGAAAGTGTTAAAAAAAAAAAAAAAGATTTTGAAAATAAATAAATAATTAATTAATTAATTATATTTTTATTATTTAGTCCACGTGCCAAAATATGAGTGAGTTCACATAGTAACATCACATTTAACGAAAAACATACTAGTGAGACTAACGAATGTATTAAAGTGATACAAAAATAAACTTTATGCATAGAACTCACTACTCAAACAAAACAAAAAATCGCAGGTTGAATTTGTACTATTGAATTTCATACGGTAGCAGAACGAAAATTCCTAACAGCAGACCTCCTGCGAAAAAAAACACCCGTACACACCCTTTTCGTAATTTAATTGCTGCTGCTTTCTTTCTTCTTCGCCACACCGACTTACAACGCCACAGAGAGAGAGTGTGTGTGTGTGTTTTGGAGAGATGGGGCTTGAAATTGTGGAACCAAACGCGTGCATTAGAGGTTGCTGCAGCAGCAATTCCATTCCTCTCCATCTTCCACCTTCCTCTTACACTCTCCTCAAACCAATTGCCCGAGGTAACTCACACTCCTTTTCCTCTTTCCAGTTCAGGCTCGAGCTAAGGCTCTGTTTGGCTAATGCCTAATGCCTATCGCCACTTGCCTTTTCTTTTCGATATTTCTAATTAATTGATTAATTGGTTATTTTCCGGTATGCTTTTTGGTGCTGATTGTGTGTGTAGGGGCTGAGAGTGTTGTATATGAAGCAATTTTGGATGGAAGGAAAGTTGCTGTGAAGAAACCCATCTTGTCTACTTCTGAGGATCTTGATAAGTTCCACAAGGAGTTGCAATTGCTATGGTATGTTTATGGTTCATGTATAATTCACATTACATGTTTCAATGCTGTGAGGATATAGTTCTGTATATGTATGTATATGCATATGAATCTATTTATGTGTATGATTCGAGTATATATGAACATTGAAGTAAGCTTGATCATCCGGGAATAGCAAAACTGGTTGCCGCACATGCAAAGCCACCCAATTACATGTATTTCTTCGAATTCTTTGAGCCTCCGAACTTATCTGAGAAATTACACTTGGAAGAATGGAGTCCGAATATCAATCAGGTGCTTGTGGTTGCTGTCCAATTAGGTATGACTTAGTTGCTTCTGTGATTTTCTCTGAGTGTTTTTATGAGTTCAGATCATCTTAGTATTCAGCCCTACCATTAACAGAGGAAATATGTGAACTAATTTTGTAGGAAGGGCATGTTATAATTGTGATTCTGATTTTATGATTTAATGGGCTCTGTCATTTTACCCTCTTTATTGAACCACCTGGGTATCAAGTATCACAATAAATACACACACACACACACACACACACACACACACACACACACACACGTGTGTATATGTCTACATACATATTTATACACACACACACACACACACACACATACAGATTTATACATATAAACATACATACACATGCATATGTTAAGCCTCTGAGAGGTCTATGGTTTCTAGCCTCACCACAAAGGGTGTCTGCGAATATTTCTTAAAATAACTCTGGGTGCGCATGCATGTGTATGTGTGTGTCTGCAGGGTTGAGCTAGGATTTTTAGTTTTGGGGCCATAGAAATTAAGAATGAGGGACAACCGCAAGATGGTCTATAGGATAAATTGATGATGGTTCAGCAAGACGTTGTACTGTAACATCATGTTGATGAGTTTGCTATTACAGCTTATTGCCAGAAACAGGAATTTTATTTTTACTACTATTTTCATTTCGAGGTTTCTAAAATTATTTAGTTGCATGATTTTACATTGTTTTCCTTTTCCAGCAAAGGCTTTGCAATATCTGCATCACCTCGGGATTGTACATAGGGATGTGAAACCGGCAAATATTCTTGTAAATGCCTTCCTTTATCTTATTCTGTAGTGAGCTGAAATCCTATTTTGACTAGTTTTGGACGAATTTAACTTATATCATACCCTTACGATGCAGCTGGACAAAGATCTTTATCCACACTTAGCAGACTTTGGTTTGGCTGAGTACAAGAAAGATCTTAAAGGAGTTTCTATTGGGAATTGGAGGTCATCTGGAAAACCTACCGGTGGTTTCCACAAAAAAAACATGGTTGGCACTCTCATTTACATGGCACCTGAAATACTAAAGAAGGAAATACATACAGAAAAATCAGATGTCTACAGCTTTGGTATATCAATTAAGTAAGGATTTAAGATTTGATTATGCTAAAGACTAGCAAATTTTATTCTACTTAGATCTATGCCTACAAGACAAATGTAACTGAAGTTGTGTTCTTTCAAGTGACGCTGTTTGCTGTTTGTTATGGATTTTTGAATTGAGCCTTAGAACCTTTAGGACCTTTCAGGGAACCTAAATATTCTTAATGGACAAAGTTTCTATATGGTATTTGTACCTACCCTTAGCACCTTTAACTTGTGGGGAGATGCTATAAAGTATGTTGATGCTAAAAATTGGATCAACATCGAAATAAGAAAAATAAGATCATGCAATCCTAGAACCAGGGTAGCTGTGGTATTAATTAGTTTAAATCACTTTCAATACATATCCCAATTAAACCCAAGTCACTCTCTTACTGTGAATACAATGAGTATAACTGAGACATCTCAATAGAGGTAAAATTGATGTCATAATGTTGAATGGTCTTTGCTAGATTTTCTTCTCGAGTTGAAGAGCTGTCTATATATTGGAGAGGGAGAGTCCTTTTCGCAGAAATAGGATTCCTTCAGAGAGTAATTTGGGGATGAATTTCTGTCTTTTTTTGTCCAATATTGGAGGGATTTACACTTTAGATATGGATTCTAAAGTCAACTATTCAATGAAAACTAATCACCCCAACACTTCCTCGCAAATTGGTGGAAAGATATCTTTATTTCCAACTTGTTCAGTGTAGAATAGAAAAACATTATTAGACACAGCCTTAGTTAAGATATCTGTTAGACTATGAGTTGATCTTCGGTTTTCACGAATCAGTGCAAATAATCTCTTATGTCAATTTTTCCTTTATAAAGTATCTCCACCTCAACATGCTTAGTATTTTCATTTTTAACCGTATTGTGTTCAATGTTAATTTGTTGTCGCAGAAGAGTTTCATTGGTTTCTCAAGAAAGATTCGTTCATCAAGCCCCTCTGCTGTCACAGATTCTTGAGCTATGGCTCTAAATTCTGTCTCTGCACTGACCAATTCTTGCTACTCTATGTAACCATGTTTCCTCCTACAAAATTACAATTTCCAGAACTCGACCTTTTATCTATAATGGAACCTGGTTGCATGTGTATCTTGTTCAACATCTAGGTGCCATTAGTTAGTAGAAAGTAATAACCGTTTACCTGGAGCTTACTTAGGATCCAATATACAACTCCCCCTATGAGTCTCACTAGGTGCATGCATGTCTGGACGTGTGCGAAAAAAATACAGACTTTGTTTGAATAATTATGGTAAATATATAAAAATTCACAGTCAAGGATCATTCTTGCAAGATACTATAATATGGTACTGCAAAATTAGAATTATAGATATAGTTGAATCATAGTGAATATTAACATTGTGATCATTACTATTTATACTGGTAATTCATTATTAATGCTACTATTGTATAGAAAAATATGCAGTTTACAGTTTTTGTGCTCTTTTTCCCATGAATTTGTGATTTGACTATGATCCTCTTGCAGTGAGCTTCTTACTGGTGTTGTTCCATACACTGATCTTCGTGCGGAAGCCCAGGTTAGCCTTTCTCAATTGTGTTTGGCTTACTTGTGTTATGATTTACGATGCTGATATATTGTTTGATTGATGTGTCATATGATTCTTGTTGCTAATACACATGTTTGCATTTTTAGGTATAAAAAGAGGGAATTGTATTGAAAATTCCGGTTTATTTTTTGGCTTTCATTATGGTTAAATGCAGAAATAATAATACTGTAGAAATCAAATATCGGTTAGAAATAGTGGCCATCCAGATTCAGAAAGGTTAAAATATTTTTCTTGTCGACGAGGTGATGCAAGGCACATTATATGTTCCAGTTGCAAATGTGGCACATTACTCGTGGATGAAAAGTTTCAATCTAGAATTTAGTAGAATTTAAAGGAATTTGGTGGAGGTAGAAAGTCTAGGTGTATTGAGTTAAGATTTTTACAAACGACATTTGAGCATAATAACTGTTAATCATTCGTACTAGTATTTGGAATTTAAGTCACTGGATAGTTGAAATTCCATTTAATCATAGTGAGAAGCATTTAAGGACTTCTATTTTCTATTATTTTATTAATCAACTAGTTCAGGGATCTGATATAGAAAACATGCAGTACTTCTGTAGAAAAAAATGTTAATAACAGACCTATGTCTAATTAGCTATTTAGTTATTTAAATACCCTTAAGCCATTTGGTCCTGGTGCCCTTATGTTCTATATATTGACTTCAACACGGAAGAGTATTGCTAGCTGCCCAACAATCCATTACTGTGCCTGAAAATTTCTTCCTATCCATTGGTCAAGCCTTTGCTTCTATCCTATAACATATTTTGTTTGACAGTCATCCTTTATATTTAGTAAAATTCCTTATCATCTATCGATGGATTCATGTATATGTTCTGACAATACTATTTTCTTGGGTTTCAGAGTGGCATCTTTTGATGGAATTGTGTTTATTATACAACATAAATTTTGTAGCTTAATATGAATTGGTTTTTTATTTTATGGATTTGACTCTTCAAATTTATCACTGTTAAGATCATGGTAGCAGACTGATGCATAATATTTGTGTTGCTGGCAGGCACACACTGTACTGGAGATGAACTACACTGAGCAGCAACTAACAGCAGCTGTGGTGTCTGATGGATTGCGACCTGTTCTTGCTGGTCCTGAATCTGGTGCACCATCTACTTTGTTGTCACTGATAGAGAGGTGTTGGGATGCAAATTCTCAAAACAGACCACCTTTTGATGACATAGTTGCAGAACTTGGTACAATTTTGGAACAGAGAGAAAATATAAAAGAATTGGATATTGTCTTTCCCAAATCTTCTAATTCTATTGGTGATCAGCCAGTAGATGTTGCTACCAGCCTTCAAGCTTACCAAGAGGGTATTAACTGGTTTACTCAGGGAGAAAATTTCATCACAAGAGCTTGTCTACCTAAACCTGGTACAGCAATCTGGCTTGCATCAAATGATCCTTTGGCATATAATCCAATACTTTCTTGGGGATCCTTTGCTACATGCGGGAGACGGGAGACCATGGAGGACACTCATTTCCTTTTGCCCCAAATGTTTCATCAAGGGGACATACATGCTTTTGGTATCTTTGATGGTCATAGAGGTGATTTTCGGTGATATATCTAATTCTAATTGTGTATTTAGGATTTTTACTGGTGTCACGGTTGATTCAGTCCTTCTACTAATTCTTAATGCATCCAAATTCCAATGCTATGCTACAAGGATTTACCAAATGCAGGTGCAGCAGCTGCCGAATTTTCAGCTCGAGCGTTTCCAGGATTCTTGCAAGCTTTAGGTTCAACTAGCAGGTTTCTTGCGTTTCCATTACGTTTTCAACATTATACATATATATATATATATGTGTGTGTGTGTGTGTGTGTGTGTGTGTTATTTGACCAGAATTGATTTTACCCTTTAATGCAGTCCAAGTGGTGCATTATTCGAAGCATTCATTAAGACAGATATTGCATTTAGAGCTGAGCTGGATTTTTCTCGTAAATCCAAAAGAGTTATCCAGAAGGACTGGCATCCCGGTTGCACGGCAGCAGCTGCTCTTATTGTTGGAAACAAGCTTTTTGTGGCTAATGCTGGTGATTGCAGGACCATATTGTGTCGGGCTGGCCATCCCTTTGTTCTAAGCAAGGTGACCGGAACTTCTTACATTCCTGTTTGGTTGTTCTGGTTTAGTACAAGGTGTTATTTTTCTCAGTATAATGGATGAAATATTAGGATCATGTTGCAAGCTGTCTTGAGGAGAGGGAGCGGGTTATTAGTGCTGGGGAACAAGTTAGATGGCAAGTAGATAATTGGCGGGTGGGTCTTGCTGCTCTTCAGGTTTGTCCCTTCAGATATCATGATAGTTTTGTAATGTTGTTTTCCAAAAATGTTTTCTTTTTGTTTGCTGATTTAATGGACTGTATGCTGCAATTTACTTGAGCAGGTTAGTATTATTTTCCAAATGGAAGGCTCGCACACAAACCTTTTTTCTGAGTGAATTGGTAGAACTTTTAGAATCAGTTCAGAAAAAAATAGACAATTCATAAAATCTGGCTGAGAGGAAAAGCAAATATAATTATCTTCCATTGTAATGTCAAAGTAAGATTTTCTTTAAAGGCACATATGTGCCACTTATATCGAGCTCATATATTATTTTATACATGAACAGCTACCAAAGAGAAATTAATCAGTTCTGTACAATCCTAATTTGGAAATAATTGCAACTTTGTTGAGACTTGTACAGTTTTGCAATGCAATTTGTTGTCATGTTGGTTTTGCACACCAACCTATTTTTCGAGTTAATTGGTAGAACTTTTATAATGAGTTATAAAAAAAAATTAGACAATTCATAAAATCTGGCTGAGAGGAAAAGCAAAAATAATCATCTTCCATTGTAATGTTGAAGTAAGATTTTCTTTGAAGGCACATATGTGCCACTTAGATAGACCTTGTATATTGTTATTTTATACATAAACAGCTACCAAAGAAATTAATCCGTTCTGTACAATTCTAATTTTGAAATAAAATAATTGCAACTTTGTTGAGACTTGTACAGTTTTGCAATACAACTTGTTATCATGTTGGTTTTGCACATATTTCTTCTAAGAAAATGGAAAAAAAAAAATTTGAAACCAACGTTTTTGGTTGATCTTCTGTGACAGAGGAGTTGTTGCTGACTTTTACAAAAGAAAAATCATTTTTCAGAAGAGGAAAGGTTTTGTAGCAGAGTTAATAAAAAATTAGACTGACAGGTCTTCTATGTTTATGAAAAATCGTTCATTGAACTCCGATTTATAATATGGTATGAGATTATGAATCATTTGTTTCTACAAATATATGTGCTAAACTGCTAGCTTTGTTGACCAATGATGTAAGTTGCCTACAACATGGGGTCCGTTGACTATTGATGTGGGTTTTATAAGAATATAAAAGTAATGCTTGAGATGAGTTTTCTTGATCTTGAGCTGTTTGACGACACTGACATCTCTTTTTTACATGACGATTTGTATAAGGGTAGATCTTTAGGTTGGTTGTGCCAGTACTGTTAATTCTGCTGTTATTTAGCAAGATGGCTTCTTATAAGTTTTAAAATCAGCCCACATTTATGGGTTTTCCTTTTTGAAGGAACTTGTGAATAAAATTCTGGTGTACTACATCAAATCAGCTTTTTTTTTTCTCCTCTCTTGGAAAGATATGCTTCAGAAACTTATGACCTCTATTACATGTAAATTTTTAGCCTAACAGTAACATGTATTTGGATTATTCCCTTTGCCACCTGAAGATGGCATCATGGCAGTGAACGGGTGATACCTTATTAAAATGCTATATATGTGCATGTTTTACATTATTTCTTTCAACAGGTCACTCGTTCCATAGGGGATGATGATCTAAAGCCTGCTGTAACCGCAGAACCCGAGATAACTGAAACTATTCTTTCGGCAGAGGATGAGTATTTGGTAAGAAATAAGATTTTGATAAATAGATATTAAGTTTGGTGACAGATATATGAATTGATTTTTTAAAACTAATAGTCAGGTTTTGGAAAGAATATAACATGAATTTGGAAAGGACTTCTTCTGAATATGCTTATTGCATGTAGAGCTTCAAGTAGATTTTACTTTGTGATTAACATTTGAAGCTTTCTTTCTCTATGATTAAATTATAGGCCTACATGCTTCTTGAATATTCCCTACTACAATTATCACTGTAATCATCTTTCATCCTGTTTACTGCTCAAACACCACAAAATATTGCACGTCTTCCTGTCCAGTTATCTATTATTCTATGTTTGTTATGAGGGCTTTTCTGGCATCTTGTCAGTGATAATCATTTTTTCACCTTAAATACAGGGTAAGAATAAGACTGTTGTTCATTTATAAGTTTAAGTGTGATACCATGATGGAATCTTGGAGGCCATACACATGTAAGCAGTTGTCCATAGATTACTAAATTGCTAATATTGACTGGGAAGTTCTATGTCATAAACTTAGCATATTCTGATAGTGCTGGTCTTCAATGTTGCTGGATGCTGTTTAAAAATTCTCAGAGCTCTGTTACGAGTCAAAATGTTCCATGAAGTTAAAAATATTGGAAAATTATTTATTTGTATATTGTTTATTTTTGACAATGACATTTCATGCCGGTAGGCAACATAACCCACATTGAGTTTTCTGTCTAAAAACAAATAATCTGGTTGCTTAAGATATTCAATCTAAATTACAATTACTCTTTTTTGTTATTCTTACGTTTTTGAAACATTTTTGTTTGTCAGGTAATGGCAAGTGATGGATTGTGGGATGTTGTGAGCAATGCAGAGGTTGTTAGCATAATCAAGGACACTGTGAAAGAGCCTGGAATGTGCTCCAAGAGATTGGCGACAGAAGCAGCAGAGCGTGGCAGCAAAGACAACATCACAGTCATTGTTGTCTTCCTTCGTCCCGTCTCCACAGCTGAGAGAATTTACTAGGTTGTTTGATAGTTTCCTGCTTCTGAATGCGAATAGTCTGGTTAAAGAATCAAATGTCGGAAGATACGATGAACCTGGATAATAAAAATTGTAGTTGTACGATACTGACAATGTATATGAAATTTGCATCCAAATTAGTGAATGCTTCTTGCATGTAATAGTTTCATAACATTGATTTATACCATGTATTTATTTTCGCCAATTCAGACATTCTGAATGTAGTCCTTCTCCTTTAGCCTGTGGGGCTGAAAAGAATTAAGTGAGGGGAAGTCTGGAAACCATTGTAGATGATATTACTACAGTAGAAAGAGTCCAGTTAAGGAATAAGTTGTTGAATATCATTTCAATGTTAAATATGTTGAATTGCAATTTGGAATGAAATCTAGAAAGTGTGGAAAAAAATTGGTGGACAGCCAACGGAGGAAGAGCGATAGTGAATGGTAGGAGGAGGTATGGAAACGATAATTTAATTACAGTTGGCGAGTGGCAGTTAAGCCATCGCTGTATTTGCTTGATTATTTTTATGGAAATATGATTATCTCATCTTTGTTTTGGGCTTCCATCGGCAGTTGCCTTTGTTTTGGTGTTCCATTGTTTTGTTTCGGTTGAATGTAAGTTGTGAGTTATCTAAACAAGAAGTTGGATGCAAGAAAACAGCTTAAAATGAAAGCTCATCACCCCACCTTGTTCATGTTATACCTAAAAAGCAATGTCTGATAAAAAAATCGGAAGAAGAAATGATGTATGAACCCTAATCGTGTATGACAAAAAGAAAACAATCACAGTAGTTCTTGAGTTATTCAGTTTGATTTTGCTAAACCTATGGAACCACGAGACCAAACCTAATCATTTTGACAGACTCAAAGAAATCAAAACCAATTTGAGAAAACTCATAAATATCATGTCCCTAAATGAGCAGCAGGGTAGCTTCTTAAAATTCCCAGATAAGAGTTTTCAGAATCCGAAGCGTTAAAAACCATGAAAGAACAACTTGAATCAGAAAAAAAAAAAAACAAAAAACAAAACTGTTACCTCAGAATGGAATCATGCAATAAGAAACACTCAGTATTGTTGTGCATATTTACCTTAGCTATGCTTCTTGTCGTGGGAAGTTGAAATTCACCGAAAGTAACTTAACTCGAAATTCGGTGCAACCCCTTCTCCTAACTTCGATCTCGAAGAAAAAGAAAGTGTTGCAACGAACATCGACTTATGTTACTAGGGTGAGAAGTCTCGAATGTAATTTCTCCAACGATTTTTTCTATTTTTGTGAAAAGGTTTGAAGGTTCTGTCTAGTTATATAGACTTGGGAAACCGACTTAAGCACAACTTTAGTTGGACTTATTTGCTTCCTAGCTTTTAGGCCCAAAAAATAATTTCTAATATTCAATAACTAAAAATTTAGAAGAAAAAAAATAGTATTCAATATTAAAGAACGAAAACACAGATGCGTAATGAAGTTGATTTTGTTGAATTATCCGGTGATGATATACATACCATATCCTACCTGTTTGGTTTGATAACTTTTATAATGAAAACTGGTTTTCTTTTTCTTTTTTGGTTGGATAATTTCCATCATAATCCATTTTATATAATTTATATATATCCATGCATGTTTGGTTTGATAACTTTTAAAATGAAAACTGGTTTTTATATTTTGGGTATAATTTGGTGAGATCAGTATGATGTCGTTTTTTAAGGGTTATTTACTCAAATGGTAATTTTAAAAAAAAAAAATTTTTTTTTAGAGAACTAAGAAAGTAATTTTTTTTTTTTAGAGAACTATGTAGTATTGCAGCGGTGAAATTCTATTCCTATCTCTTTCCTCTCCTTGTAAAACTTGGACACGGAATTTTCTTATAAAAGAAAGTAAAAAAAAAACTATCAGAGCCTTGGGGAAGAGGAAATTATATCTATATATATATATATATATGAACTCTAATCTTGTATGGCAAGAAGAAAACAATCACACTGGTCCTTGAATTATTCAATTTGATTTTGCTAAACCTATAGAACCACATGACACTGGTCCTTGTTCTGATTGTTATGCCTCCATAGTTGAGTTCCATCATTATGAAGTCTCGGACATGGACATGGATTTTTAAGAAAGAAAAAGAAAAAAGAAAATCCCATCTTGTATATGGCAGAAAGAAAACAATCACACTAGTCCTTGAGTTATTCACAATCAGAAAAATTCAACTCTACATAGGCGGGAAGGGGATTAACATTCTGTAGTTGAACTTTCTTTGCTTGCTGCTATATATCTGCAGGTACTAACAATTCACAAATGAACATGACTAATAAAGATGGCTGAAGGAATGAATGTGGTCTAACATGGCTAAAAGTTTCTCTACTGTACAACCAGAGGGAACAAATTTTTCAACAGAAATTTTCTTCAATCTCCGTCATGGCCTCCGGTTGGATTCTGTCAGTTAAGAACTAGCTAGCTAGCTAGAGTGCATTCTAATCGGACCTGACCTTGAGATCCAGTGAGTGGATTAAGGTTAGACATCTTCATCATTGCCCGGGCAAAGTCCATCCGGAAGGTTGATCCATCGTCTGAAGCATAAGCTCTCACCAATCTGGCTGTCCTCTCATTAGCCATCAATTGCTGATCAGCAAAGAGAAGTCCTCTGCCTCTCAACAAGCTCTGGTAGTAATGAGTGTCAAAGCCTGCCCCAGACGATACAGATGATGACAGTTGCTGAAAGTATGGCATCCCCCTCGGCGCAGGCTTCTCACTCATGCCCCTTGATGCCATTGGGGATGATGCCATGGGGCCTGCCGTGGGGAATGCCATGGGAGACGCCATGGTAGCTGCCATTGGTGATCCTTGGCTACTCTTCTCATTACCATTGTCTTCACAGAAAACTCTCATCTCATTGAGGAAACTAGGAGAAACAGTTGGGTCTGTTTTCCCTGTCCCCTTGAAGTTGTGAAGGCGAGACTGAATGAACTCACATCCAATCTTCCCAATGTTGTGCCCTCCTACAGATATGAAACAAAACAAAAACAAAAAAATCAGAAGGAAAGAATATGTCAAGACTGATTAATCTATTTCAGCTCCAAACATAAAGAAAAGAAGAAAAAGAAGGAACAGAATTTGTTAGTTGAGTACCTAGAAGACTGACGGTTTCTCTGTCAGTAAAACCTCTGAGTGAGAACAGATGAAGTGTCTGAGTGATATTATCATCAGGTTTTGGAATCTCAGCCGTGGCTTCATCATAGTAGGAGCGGGCACTATCTCTTCTACCAGTGAAAAGTGGATAAAAGGGACCACCAGCCTGTCATTTTAGATAGGAAAACACTCAGGGAACAAGACAGCTAAAAGTGCAGGGAAATACTGAAACAAGCAATCAGATAATCTCGTGAAGTGCTCTGTAGCTTTTCCACTTAAGTACCGAGGAGGACTACTAAATGTTGGCAAGGTTGAACAACTAAATTTGTGATAGTTTTGGTTTTTTACTTCTCTCTTTTAGTTCGGTTTTCTAATGGTAATTAGATGGAAAGAGAAAGAAACTGGAAATTTTTGCCTTAGAGGTTGTTTTAGATACATATATACATTGCCCAGTAACGATCGAACTCTGAAAATCAAAACAGGAAAGAATACGTCAAGACTCAGAGGAGCAGTAAAACATACCAGAACAACGCCATCTCTGGTGGCAAGAGCAAGTATGTCAGCACAAGATACCACCCCTGGGCAAACATTTTCAAGCACCTCCTTGATCTGATAAATTTTATCAAATCCTTTCAAGGTCTTATTTGGCACAGCCTGCTTCTCTATGGAATGGTTTTTATTCCCATTGCTGTCATCCAAGAGGACTGAAGCATCGCAACCCTGATTCAAAAACCCCACAACATTAAGAAAGACAGATGGAATTAGACAGAAATCCAAGTAATACATGCTTGATTAAAAAGAAAGAAACCACCTTACAAGAAGAAAGGGAATATTATAGCCCAACTAAGGTTAGAGCCAAAAGACTCGAAGAAACGAAAACCCATTCCAGAAAAACTCATAAATATCATGCCCAAATCATCGTAAACTAAATGTCCAGCATTGTAGCTTTAACATTCCCAGATAAGAATTTTCAGATTCTCAAGTGTTAAAAATCATAAAAGAACAACTCGAACCAGAAAACCGTACTTTTACGTCAGATTGAACAACCCAGTGTTTCAAGACTCATAGAAACCAATAACAACATCAAATTGAGAAACACACAAAAAAATCATATACCTCACCAACATAAATTGAAAATCACAAAGTTTCAAGATTCGCAGATTCCAATCCCCTGAGCAAGCAAAACCCATTTGAGAGAAACCCACACAGGCGAAGAAAAGGACGACCAAGATTAAACGCAGAAAACCCCAGAGCTATCCAAACAATACCCATTCATAGATGAAGAACAGAACCATAAAGACTAGAAGCAGGAAATCAAGAGCAATCAAAACAAAACCCATTTGAGAGAAACCCACACAGATGCAGAAAACTACAATCAAGATTAAAAGCAGAGAACCCAGAGTAATCAGAACGAAACCTACTTGATAAAAAGCCTCAAATATGAATAAAAGAAGAATCTTCGTATACCTGAATGAAGCAATCATGGAAAAAGAGGCGAAGAAGCTGAGCAGAGACATTCTTGTGCTGGGAGTAAATCTGAGCCATCGTAGAACTTACAATGGTCTCAGCTTCAGGGCATGTATCGCGGTAGAAATCGTACTCAATGTTCATTGCAACAGAATCTGTCATCTCCATGAAGAAATCTTGGCCTCCATCAGCAGAAGCCAGAGAAACCGCTTTGACCAGTGGTTCATGGGAGGAGAAAGAGATAAAGGCTCTCTCTGACTCGCCTCTTGGAATGCTCCATGACAGAAGCACAGAGAAGATCACCATCAGAGCAAAGGCCCACCCTTTCGTTGCAGTCATCATCTTCTTTCTATTTTTCTCGCTCGCTCTTCTTCTGAGTGTGTGAGAGAGCGGGAAATGAATACATGAATGAGCTTTACCGTTTGGGCTGAGACCCCTTTTTAAAGGCGAGTTGGTTAATTCGGGTTTAGCATATTTGCAATTTAACCCACAATACTTGGGACAATTACAGATATGTTTCATTTAAGGCCATACTTTCATTTTCTTTAGAGGGACAAATTTGTATTAAATAAAGATTACCTCATTTTCATGAGACACAATTACACACATTTTCTTTTTCTTTTGTTTTAAATTGAATTACTAATATAAAAAAAATAATAATAAATGAAATAACTCAAAGGGCACATGCTTAATTTAAATTAAAGTTGTTTGTCGTTGCATTTTTTCATAGTTAATTTTGGGCAAGGTTATACTAATGTGTGTGCGAGGCGGGAAATGAATAACTGAATTCCATACTTTTTAAAGATAATGAGTTCGTCTGTTCAAGTTTAACATATTTTCAAATTAACCCTCACACTATATAGTCAAATCTAACACTGCCCTCGGAAGTAGAAGTGACCCACCTTGCCCCTTAATTGATATTTTCCATCTCATTTTACCCCATTAACGTCAAGTTAGGGATGACAACGGATCGGGTAGGGGTAGGGTATGACAATACCATCCTCGTCCCCGCTCTCCATCCCCGCCCCCGTCCCCGAACCCATGCCCATTTAATAGGTTTCGGGAAATCCTCATCCCCGTTCCCGTCGGGGGGACTATTACACATACCCGCCCCGAATTCCCGATTTTTTTTGCATAAAAAATATTTATAATACATTTTAACATTAAGTTTCATAATAAATTATCATTCAATGCATCCACATACTATAAAGTTCAACTCAACTATTCGAAATCACATCAATATAAAATTCCAAAGAAAATTAGGAAAAATTAAGAGAGGATGTTAACTTAGGATTAAACAAAAATATTATAATTATATATTTATTTATTTAAATATAAACATATATATATTTTCGGGTCGGGTTCGGGGATGGGGACGCCAATACCATCCCCTCCCCATACCCGTAGGGGATTTTTCAAATTCGGGGATCCCCATACCCGATACCCATTTGGTCCGGGGGGATTTTGCCATCCCTACACCAAGTGTGTAAAAAAAAAAAAAAAAAACCAAACGTGGCACAAATGGGGCCCATTTGTGCCACGTTTTACTAAAATATAGCTGTCAATGGTGATGCGGGAAGGTTGCCTCTATTTAATTTTTTTATACAATGTTTCTTATCATTATTTATTTATAGAAAAGTAAACTGTTTCCTAAAATAGTGAAGTTAGCCTTCAAAGAGAGAAGATAATGAAGAGACAAAAAAGTGATTGTGTGATGAGAGCCCAAGCCAGGCAACACGCTGAGGAGTGATGATTCTTGATCTGTGGGGTTTAGTATTCGTGCCTAACGCCCCAGTCATATCACAAATTGAGGTTTGCTATCCACCCATTTAGGTTGGAGGGCCCTACTAACCCGAGGGTATGGGGCGTGTTTTGTTCGACTTCACCAAGGTGAACAGTCCAAGACCACCATACCTCACCTGACAAGGCTTAGCTCAAACAACCAAACACTTTAATGCCCTGCTTAGTTACAAGCCCACGCTACTAGGCTCGGCAATGTCAAAGTGTCATTTAAACCCTTATAAGCTTTTGTATTCTTAAGTGTTTTTTCAATGTGGGATTTTTCCCCAATAGTGATTTCAAAATCCTAACTAGTAAATTATCTTTGTACCTCGAGTATTTCTTCGTAAATGTGGCTTCGTTTAGTAAATTTAACCTTCTAAAAGCGGAATCTGTGCACAATCAATCATTTGTACTATGGTTGTACATGACCAGGCAGGAGTTCGTGGGTTTGGGATTGGAAAGGCTATCATTGTTTTCAGTTACCCCCCCAAACAATTGTGGAGAGGCCTCCGCATAGTGAAGCCAGTATGTATTCATGCTCTTTGCGATGAGTAAGAAGAGAAATATAAATTCAGATTTAAAGTAGTGAAATTCAGATTGACTTAATTGGCATCACCCATGACAATGGCATTAACGCAGAGAAATTCAGATTTAAAGAAGAGAGGAAAAACATTCTCTTGAGTCTTAACCGTGTCAGTTCTTTCTAAAGTACAACAGCTTTCAAACGAAAATAATTTCTTAATCTTCTTGAGGTTTATTCCACTGAAGAAATTGAGCATCTACTACTCTCATAACCGTATGTTTTGACTAAATGTATAGTGCACATTTCATCTTGTTTCAATTACAAGTATCCGATGTCGTGTGCCGGAACATTCAAGGAACATCAGCTTCAGCAGTCACAATAAAATTTGATTGTAGCGCAAAAAATCCATGCAGTGGAATAAGACTCGAAAACGTGAGTTCTAACTGCTGGAATCAAGTGGTTCAGTAACATGTGCCAATGCCAATGGAAAGACTGTTCAACCAAATAGTTGTTTGTAATATTCAACAAGAGATTAGGCATGAAGTACTTGTACATATGATCAAGTAATGCTGCAAAAATTGGAAGTTGTAACACTACGGCTAAAGATCATCTCGAGAGGAACATAAAACCACTAAAATATAACTCAAGTCCACACATAAAAGCAGGGCATAACATCTAACACCAACAACGTTAACATCAATCCATAAATTCTTCAAAACTTTAAGACAAAACAAATCCCATTCGATTTTGTGAAGCTATCCGGATCCCGTCTTCACAGGTCCTGCACGCTCAAACCTACACATCCAAAATCATAACAACCATGTTAGTTATAAAATTGAGCTTTACAAACATGTTGGTTTCTATCCCCTCAGTAATAGAAACCATAGATGAACATGCTTTCATGCACCTAAATTGAAAGATGGCCGTAGCAAAAACCACCATATAAGAGTTGCAAATGATAATAAATGACACTTTTGAAAACGAAAAGCCATACCTGGAGGAAGGGATTGCTTCAACTTGTCGGCCTTCTCGGTATCAAACACACAAAGTGTGTAAAGGTACTTGGAGCATCGAACCTTAAACTTGACTGCATCTTTGCTCCTCTTGATTTTGACAGAGCGTGCATCCTTCCTTCTTGCAGTTAGAAGGAAATCCTTAATCTCATGGATTTGCTTCGGCTGTTGGTACAGAGACAGAGTACAGCATTACAACTTTAAATATTCTCAAATTTAAAACCAACAAAGCTTGTATGTTCAGTAAAAATATAATTAAAAACATTAAAAATATATAATTAAAAAAGGGGATTAACCCCTTCTCACCCCCCTTCCCACCATAGCCAGCCCCTCATCTCACTGACCCAGAACAACTCCTCCCAATCCCCGAACTCAGCCACACCACTCACTTTCTCCGAACCAAGAAAACAGAGCTCGTATTTCTACCCAAATACTTCTGCTACTTCAGCAGAAGCCAAGAAAACAGAGCATCACCAACAGCCACAACCCCATCTCTTTTTGGATCAATCTCTACCCAAACAAATACCCATTCAATAAATCACCAAAATAAAAAGAAAATAAAAAAGAAAGAAGAAATAGAGAAATTGATACACAGAGGGAGAGAGAGGGAGAGAGAGAGAGAGGAAAGGAGGGAGGAGGAAGGTTGCTACGCAGCTCTTTGGAGCTTTTCATCGAGCAATTGGTTGGCAACTGTCGTCGGATTCAAATTTTTTTCTCAAATTTACTGAGAAACAAGAATCAGAACCATGGGGGGGCAGAGAAGAAAGAGGAACCCGAAAATAAAACAGAAACAAAAGGAACGGATTGTTCTGGGTTATTCGAAACTTAGCCTTAAACCGAGACTAGTGAAATGGCTGTGCGAAGAAACTAGTGAAAAGGAAAATGCAACAAAATAAAAGAAAACGTACCATTTTACTGCTTCTTCTTGTTTGATCTTGAAGCTGGCGATGCTCTACCTGAAGCTGCAGCCGGAGGAATTGGATATCTTCGAGAGAGAGGAGGCTATATCTATTCTACCTATATTCCCTGAAAGTTGAAACCCTAATTTTAAAACTTTTTATATTAGCGATTTGTCCTTTGGGCTTTGATGGGTATAGCGTTCCGAAGCCCATTTTACATTTTGCACTACTTGTGGGCCCAAATAAGAGAGACAAAAAGTGATTGTGTGATGAGAGGCCAAGCGCCAGGCAGCATGCTGAGGTGTGATAACTCTTGATCTGTGGGGGCGCTCCAGGTTTGGCACCTAAACACCCCCAATCATATCTTAAATATTATGGGTTGCTACCCAAGCATTGAGGTTGGGTGGCCCTACTAAACCGAGGGTAGGGGGCATGCTTTGTGCGACTTCACCGAAGTGAACAGTCCAAGAGCATCACACTTCACCTGATAAGGCTTAACTCAAACAACCAATCACTTTATTGCCCTACTTAGTTATAAGTCCACGTTACTAGGCTCGGCAATGTAAATTGTTATGTTAGTCCTTATAAGTATTTGTATGATTGCGTGTTTCTCCAATGTGGATTTTGGCAAACATCATTCTTTAGAAAGTATCCTGTCCTTACCGTCACTCAACCTTGAAGCATTATCACCTCCCCTTCCACTCCTCCCCGTATAAAACAGTAAAACATACTTCAGAGAGTAAGTCAAACACAAAAGCGTGGCGCAGATTTCTTAACATGATTTCTATGAATATGTATCCAGATATATGTATATTTATATAATTAATTCCTGAACTTCTGTTGGTATAACAAAGAGGCTTGCTTAATTTGCAATTATTCCAAAAGCAGAATCTGTGCACAATCAATCAAGATTAGGGTGAGTGGGTTCATATGGAATCGGCACCACCCACACATCTCATCAAATCAGGGAAATTCAGATCTAAATATTTGTTAATTTCATCCAACTTTTCTCTGCTTCAGCCATACCAACAAGCTCCCATAAAAATAATCAACATCAAAACAGTGAGATTTAAACAAGAGAAGAAAAAAAAAAAATTTCTCTTGTAAGCATTGTGTGATGATAACAAAGTGGTAAGTCCTTATAAGCATGAACTGTTTATCGATGTGGGACTTTAGAAATTTGTTTAGTATAAGTGCATTCCCTTGGATGTTTAGGTAGCCAAACGCTATAAATAACATAAAAAGCACTTGTGTACGAAAGCACTTCTATGGTGGTATCAAACAATAGACTGATTTTATGTAAAAGCGGTACTAGCATAAAGTCATTATACTTTGATAATTTTTGGTTTGTATCTATTGTAAACCCTAATACAAACTGTTTTTATTGTATCTCGAGAAGATACTCTTCATTTGAATGAGGGAAAATAACTCGGAATTTAGCTAAATGTCGGGAGTTTAAGTAGAGAAATTTACAATTTCCTTGTTTGGCAACTTAAGCGCGGAATTTATTAAATAACGCGCAAAAAAAGGCGTGAAAATTGGGGAATCAAATTTCTGAATTTAATTTCCACCAAAATAGGCATGCCATTTACAAAATTCAATATACATAATTCCAAACACTGAAATCTTCAATTGCCAGAAATTAAAATAATGGAAATTTAAATTCCATCGTTTAAAATTTTACGTAATTTTCAATTCCTTTATCCAAATAGAGGGATAAAGAAATCATCAATTCTATTGCTAGCGAAAGTCCTTGTACATATATACATATTTATACAAAAGTTTCAAAAATCATCAATTGAATAATGTCATTCCAACCCGAGAATGACTCTGAAAATCTCTCCCTTTTTCTCTCTCTTCTTCTCGTCTTTCTTTCTTCCTTACCGTAGTTAAGCAGTTTTCTACTACTTCTTTCATTCGTTCATTTGTAGCGAAAAAGTTATTGCTCGACTAACCATTATTAAACCTCACTTATAAAAAAAAGTGATTGTGTGATCAGAGGCCAAGCCAGGCAGAACGCTGAGGTGCAATGGTTGGTTCCAGGTCCAGGTTGGGTTTTTTTTTTTTTTTTTTTTGGTTGAGAAAATGGTAATGCATTCAACCCTAAACCCTCAATAAAGAGCAAATAATGTTCAATAATATTATCCCTAATTCAAGCTTATTAGAAGCAAAATACTTATTATAAATAACTTTTTTTATTATCAACAAGCAAGCTATTTGAATTTTTAGCTCTTCAGATTATAAACAATTATGTCGCACCAAAGTATATAAGTCACCGAGTTAACTGTGTAAGAAATTTCTGTCATTGAACCAAATATAGGAATATATAATTAATTAATACTGTACACAGTCTACATATTGCTGGAAAATAACAATAAATAAGAAGGATGATTTGGCAGCATTAAAAAAGAAATAGACATTATTTCAATTTTTGTTAATTGAACAAAAATGAGAGACCACTTCCAATTTCTCAAAAAAGTGATTGTGTGATGAGAGGCTAATTGCTAGGCAGCACGCTGGGGAGTGATGGCTCTTGACCCGTGAGGTTTAGTATTTGTACCTAACACCCCAATCTAATACCAAGTTGAGGTTTGCTACCCACCCATTGAGGATGGGCGGCCATACTAACCCGAGGGTAGGGGGCGTGCTTTGTGCGACTTCACCGAGGTGAACAGTTCAAGACCACCACACCTCACCTAACAAAACTTGCTCAAATAACCAACAACTTTAATGTCCTGCTTAATTACAAGTCCACGCTACTAGGCTCAGTAATTACAAGATGTCATGTAAATCCTTATAAACATTCGTATTATTGTGTATTTTTCCAATGTGGGACTACACAATAAGCCAATGCATCATTAGGACACCCCAGTGATTTCAAAATGCGACTTGAGTAGCCACGAAGGGATTTAAGTACAGGAAGTGTGTCCCACTTGGGATGAATTGATTCATTAAAAAGTCAACGGCAAAAGTAATTATATCCAAACTAATATTTTAATTAAATTGTTATCGATTCATATAGTATTTTATGATTCATTGATTCACATCCATATTACTTATATATACAGCAAAACACAAAAGAGTAGCTACCAAATTTGTGCCGGCGCAGCTTTCTTAATTATATATATATCAACCTAATTACTTACTGCATGCATGTATCGTAAAGAGTACTCTACAATGTTCAAGTTTTCTCCATCAACCTCTCAGTTCCCAACTTCATTCGTTACCAACTTACCACCGACGTCGTCGTCGGTTTAATTTAATCTCTCTCTCTCTCTCACACACACACACACACACACAAACAGAAAGGAAAAATAGAAAAGGAGAAAATGGCTGAGGTTACAAGTTGTTTTAGAAGAGTAGCACTACTCATGATCCTATATATCCTACACAATTCATGTGTTGCTGAGAGTACATTAGTTTTCATTGTCCTAAGCTTCGGAGCCATGCCTAATAGTGTAATAGATTCTACACAAGCTTTTCTGGATGTATGCCAAATGGGAGATATTTGCTTCGCAATGCTATAGTTTTCAAAGGTGATAACTGCAAAAGCACAGATATTACTTATCGAATTTATGGAACATTGATAGCTTCGTCTGATTACCGAATCCTTGGAGGAGGAAGGGGTCCAAAATGTGACAGTTAAAAATGCAATTTTCAAGGGTACTCAAAATGGTTTGAGGATTAAGTCTTGGGCAAGGCCAAGCAACGGATTTGTTCAGGGTGTTCAATTCCTTGATGTCGCAATGTTTAATGTCCAAAATCCTATTGTAATAGACCAAAACTATTGCCCACTTTGGGTCGAGTCCTGTCATTGTGAATCTGTGAAAGCCTCAATCTCTCAACTCTTTCGTTGATATCGATTTTCTGATGATTTTGTAGGGAGAGGAGTGCTCAAGATATGTTGGAGGAAGTGTTTTAGAGAGTTTCATGGGGGTGTTAGAGTTGAGGAGGGTTTCAAGGTGGGAGAAATAAGGTTTTCAATGACACGAAGGAAATCTGAAAATTTTAGGTCGAACGCGAATTCACTTAAGCAGTATTTTAAAATTGTTTAGCATGTTTTACAACAGGACGGTACTCTTCAAAATTATAATAGAGATCTATCCGTTCTCAAGTCCCTAATTCGCGAACCAATAGGGTGATGGGTCATATGGACTTAATTGGTCCACTCATATATCGCATCGAAACAGGGAAACTAAGATTTAAAGAATTAATTCAGTGTTTTTGCTTAAGTACAACAAAAACAGTTATCAAATGAAAATAATTTTTCTTAATCTCCCTCTCTCTTTTTTCCTTACCTCCCTACTTATTTTCCAATTCCCTATCTACTGAATTTGGGGTTTAATTGTGGGGAGGTTACTTGTGTCTAGATATGCTTAGATTTGTGGTTGTGTTAGTTGGTGTTGTAGTTGTAAGGTAACTCGCTGCAATCTCGATGGTGTATTCTCTCTCCAAGGTAGTGATGGCATTTGTGGTGGCGGCGGCAACAACAGTAGTAGTGGCTCTGTTGATTTTTGGTTATTTGTTTGCAGTTTTCTTATTTTGTAATAATTGCATCAACTCCTTGTGAGTTGAGTGTTTGATTTTTTTTTTCTCGTCTCTACTTGTATTTTGTACTTGTGGGAGTAAAAGTTGTAGTTGTATTGACAGATTTGGGTGCTATGCTTCATGTCTAGTTTGTTCAGGCATGAGGCTTTTATGCCAACATTTCTCTGGCCTTTTGCTGTATGGATGATGATGTGGTTACTATACTTCCATACTTGTATTACCCCTTTGTGGGCGCTTGTTTTACCCCTGTGGCTAATGGTCTTAGATCTGTCGATTGAGGTTTTAACTTACCTCCTTCACCTAAGAGCTTTTCCACCGATGAGCCCAAGCAAGGGTAGGGAGGCCCAAGCTGCAAAATGCGTTCTAGCGGGCTTTTTTTTTTACCCGGGCTGGCTGTGGGTCCCACGAGATGGATAGGGCAGGACCGCAGGTGGAATGAGCCCGAGCTCGAGCCTGAGAGCTAGCTGACGTCTGTTGAAACCCAAAAAATCCATGGTTGGGCCCGAATAAATTATCAGCCCAAAACGACACTCTATTAAGAAAAGGCGTAAAACGGAGTACACGAAAACTTGCCACATGCGAATTGCAGTTCACGTGCCATGCTAAATAAATAATTCACCATGCTAGAATATACCGGTTCTACAAGCCCATGCCAAAATTAAACATCGCAGCCCTTCCCAAGGGCGATAAAATTAAAACATGCCAAGCGACATGCCAAGCGACATGCCATGCCAAGCACGAAATCATTATTTTACACCCAACCACACTACAAGCCTAAGTGGGACTCAAAAGCCCGGGGCTTGCTTGAGTGGGTTGTGGTATGGATGGTAATAGCCTAACCAAAAAGCCCAACGTTTAATAAAAATAGCTCATTTACTTAGTGAACCTTGGCCCATACAATCGCCATAAATGAGCTACAAGGCTCCAAGCACTTGGCTGGAACAGAAGCCACGAAAGGAAGGTTTGAAGGTTCATTGAATAAAGATGCTGGGAGGTTCCAGCACATACGAAGAGCAAGTTTCAAAGCAAGAAATATGGAAGGAACCAAGGGATATTAGCACGCAAGCTGTCAGGAAGAGGAGCACTCTTCAAACCAGCATGTATATCCATTTGCTTTCCTTCACCAGATCTAGCCAAAGAATGAGAAAGAAAAGAAGAAGAAAAAGAGCCAAGGATGGAAGTCTCCCACTAAAGCAGCTGCAGGAAAAGAGCCTTGAGCTCACAAAATTCCTGGTTTTGTGCAAATATGCAAAGGGAAATTTCACTAAGATAGGAAAAGTCAAGAGAAGAGAAGAGAAAGGAAGGGAAAAGCTTGGCCAAATGGGGTGGAAACCATTAGGGTTTCTTGGGAAATGAAGATTTTCCGCAGCTATAAAAGGAGGTCTCTTCCACCCAACAAAACCAACCCAGATTCAGAGAGCAAGCTTCCTCTCTTACCGACAAAATTCAGCAATCTCGTGAACTATTCACCCTTCTTCTACATTTTCCTCTTCTAGCAGGCAGAACATCTGTCAAGCTACCGGAAGAACATTGTTCCTTATTTCTCCCATTCTTAGCCAAATCTCTTACAAGCTTCTCCTTTCTTACCTTAACACTTCTCTTTTTCCCCAAGAAAGCCTAAACTTCCCCTCAGTGCTAAACTCATGTTGATTTTGCTCCCATGCCACATGCCTCTCATGCCAAGCTCAAAAGTTTATCTATAAGCATTAAGAAATCACTTGTAAGTTGTTGTTGTTTTAGTTGGTGAAGGTAACCAAAATACTTTCTAAGGCTCTGCTACTCTTTCGAAGCATTTTTGGGGCTTAATTTTCGAACTCAGACAAAGGGGACAATTTCATCAGTCTGCCCTATACGGCAGCCTAACCCATTTACAACTGTCGGAAGAAAAGTCCCCTACAACGTCATGGCTGACGCCAGCCTGATGTCAGCAAGCAGGTTTAAATTTTTTTACAGGTAAGAAAATTTGACTTCCATGCACTGATGCCAACCTAGCTTTAGCCTTCCCTTTCCGCCAACTGCTAGAATCCACGTGGCGGCCTCTGGGCGCTCTGATCGGATTTTCTCATCCAATCCAATAGCTGCCTTCTCTTTTTTTTTTTGGCAATAAAATTAAAAAATATTTAAAATATACCCAAAAATTATGTAATTTTTTTTTTCCTATAAATACGTACCAATAATCTTCACTTTCAACACCAAATCCTCATACATTTTCTTCTCCTTCTATTATTATTCACTTGATACTCAATATTTTATTCATTTTCAAATTTCATTTTTATTCATTATCTTATGACATCTTCCATCGAAACCGGAGGGGCATGGAGCACCATTGAAGATGTTCTATAATGTGTGAGTACTGGGTCCAAATTAGTCATTGTTTGGTCACGGACAATAAGATGAAAGTCTCTCATATGTGGAGAAAAATTCAGGTCGAATTTTGTGAAAGATCAGGTTCAGGTCGTACGGAAATGGCTTTGTCTAGTAGATGAATTTTTTTGAATAAAGAGTTGGGGAAATAGAGAGATATATTGGCAAAAGCGAGGGACAACCATAGAAGCAGGGAAAATCTTAGCAATGAGGTTAAGTATTTATAATTTTCATTTTATTAATTTGAATGTCCTAATTTTTATTTATTTATTGTTTCTTGCATTTCCAATATTTTGTTAAGTTTCTTGCATTTTCAATTTTTTTTTAATATTTCTTGCAATTCCAATATTTTTTTAAATGTTTCTTGCATTTACAATATTTATTTCATTTTTCCTGCATTTCTAATATTTTGTTAATGTTTCTTGCATTTTAATATTTTGGTAATGTTTCTTGCATTTCCAATATTTTGTTAATGTTTCTTGCATTTCTAATATTTTGTTAATGTTTCTTTCATTTCTAATATTTATTTAATGTTTCTTGCATTTCTAATTATTTTTTTGTAATAGATTATGCCAGCACAAATGTGGTTCGGTGCCACTGGACAAGGCAAAAAATCTTTCATCCATGACCAATGTTGGGAGGTGGTGAAGAATTGTTTTAGATTCAGAATTATTCCAACGGGTCCGCCCATCGGATTCAACTCCATCGGATTCCCTTTTGGATTCCCCGATGAGTCAAGACTCACCAATCCAAAAGGTGTCGAGTCCTATTGGAAGAAAGGCAACAAAGGCCAACATAGGGAGTACATCCAACAATGATACTGTAAAATATTTGGAGCAAATTGCAAGGAATGGCACCATGAGAATTGAATTAGACATGAAAAAAGATGCGGACAAGAAGGTAATGAATGAAGAATATGCAAGAGAAAGGGAGTATGTATGCAAAAAAGACACTGAGAAGAAGGATTGAGAAACCATGGCCATAGATACGAGTCATATGTCCCTTGAAACAAAATAATTTTGGAAGCTAGAACGAAGGAATGTTTTGAGAAGGAGACTTTTTTGTGACAATAGACCTAGCAACACCGATTGGTTAAATGATCAAAACCATTAAGTTAGTTTGCTTGTCTTTTATTTAATTGTATTTTAATATTTTGTATTAAAGTAGTTCTAATTTTTGTCTTTTATTTAATTGTATTTTAATTCTTTTTATTAAAGTAGTTCTATTTCTTGTCTTTTATTTAATTAGTAGTAATTCTTAACTAGTTGTATTGCTTTTCATTAAGTCAATAAAGAAATCATTCCAAAAGATACTTTTATTCAACACATTGCATACATCTAACAAAACATAAACCACAATCAAAGCATAAATAGCAAAAACCACAAACAAAGCATAAAAAATAATAATAATAAACCACAACCAAAGCATTTAAAAAAAAAAAAAAACCACAACCAAAGCATAATTATAAATAAAACTTCAAGAAAGCATCTTCACCTGACTTCATTCACTTGCATTACCTCTCACCGCCCATAAATGCTCTATCAAGTCAACTTGACGTCCTTCATGAATATAAGACGATTGCATCTCGTATATCCATCAGTCATTTAGTTCATCAAATGACCATTCCTAACCAACGGTTCATACTCCATTGGTTGTCCATTTGGGCCTATGGACCTTTCATAAATTCTTGTCAAGGTCATGTTCATGGAATCCGGTTCGAACATTTCTAGAGCATCATAATCATACTCATCCTCCATATTCATGTTATGGAGGATGATGCAAGTCATCATGATGCTCCTCAAGACCTCCTCATCAAACATATGCGCATCACCCTAATAATAGCCCAAGGAGCTTGGAGGATACCAAAGCACCTTTCGACATCTTTCTTGTAATCCCCCTGATAGGCAGAAAATAAGTTTTCCTTCTCAGATCGGGGATGCGGGATTGATTTGACAAATATGGTCTACCTCGGGTAGATGCTGCCTGCTAGATAATAGCAATTCCAGTATATGGTATTGTTGATTCCATAGGAGATATTCGAGGCTTCATCTCTCAAGACATTGTTGAATACCGGTGATTGACCCAGCACGTTCAAGTCGTTTTGCAATCCGGCAACTCTGAAGAAAGCATGCCAAACCCATGTATTGAATCCAACAACAGCTTTAAGAATGATATTTTTTTGCCCTTTCCTATTTCCATAATCTTCTTGCCAGGTAGTTGGGCAATTCTTCCATTGCCAGTGCATACAGTCGATGCTTCCAATTATGCCAGGAAAATCTCGAGCTTCGGCTTTCTGTAGAAGTCTTTGGAGGTCCCAAGGCGTAGATTTGCGGAAGTAGTCCCTGCTGTAGAGAGTTTCAATTACATCACAAAATTTAACCACCCTCTCTAGAGTAGTGGACTTCTCCATCCTAGTAATCTTATCCACCTGATCAGCAAATGAACCATACGCCAGCATTAGTATAACAGCCATAAGTTTTTGCTCCGAAGAAGCCCCAAAACCCCAGCAGCATCACACTTCTGAACGAAGTACGTGTCATAATTGCAAATAAAATGCATGACTTTATTGAATAAATGAGGTTGCATCCTATATCGCCCTCGAAATTTAACATCATCGTACACATAATTTGGGATAAAATAATCTTCCAAAAGATTCTTACCCCGAGAATACCTATGTCTGTCCACATTCGGGCCACGACCGACTTGTGAACCACGCGGCGACCTTGGCTTGATTGCTCGAGCAAACCCACTGTAATGGCAACGGCTTCATCTTCTTCGTGTTGCACTCTTTTTTCTTCAGCTTGTCTACACCTTCTTTCTTTTATTTCTCGGTCCTGCCTCTCTAAGCATCTCCTCATGTATGACATTGAGAGTGGAGTATGAAATCTAAAATTTGATAAATAAAAACATAGAGAAGATCTGGTGTGAGATGTATCAGTTGAGCCTCTGATTTTATAGAGAGATTTTGGCAAATAGAGATGACACGTGGCACGATTTTAGAGGGTGAAAATGTTATCTGAAAGTTGAAATTTGAAATTGATATGAATTTTGAAACTAAAAATCTTATTCAAAAAATTCAATCGAGTTATGAGATATGAATTTTATAATCAATATTGACATGTACGAACCCAAAAATCTTATCTGAAAATATTCTCTAAGTTAATTGTTTAGGTATTAAAAAAAAAAAAAGGAAAAGTGAATAGTATTTGCCCTTTGCCATAACAACGGGTGGAAACACATCTTACTTTTTGCAAGGGCTGCCACTATTCACGTGAATAGTAATAACCCTTGTTTTGCCTTTATCCTTTGCCATGACAAATATATGGAAGTGCTTTAAGTACCAATTTCAAATTCCCATAAGGAAGGGAATTTTTTTTTTTCCCCTTAAATAGAGAGATTGGATCAATCAAGGAAATTTAATGAAAATTAAATCCCTAAGGAATATTCCCATTATCCATCTGGCGCTTCATAATTGGTTGCCGAAATATGTGTTCCCATACGATCATCTAGTTAGTTCACATACATTCAATCTAATGGGTTCTTGTTTTTGTAGCAAATTGTTGTAAAATCCAAATATTTTCTTTCATATCAATCAATTCAAATGGGGCCTAATTCTGTCTTTCCTTCTTGCGTTTTTTTTTTCCTTCTAGTGTGGTTAAAATATCTTTCCTTCCTTTAAAACCCAAAAATTTAAGAAAGCATGTACATAAAATGGCTAGAAGGTTTGTACTTGATTTATAAATGCAATGTATCCTTAATTCTTAAATAAATAAAAAGGTGTAATGACTTTGGGTTTTTTTATTACTATTTAGAAAATAGTAATGTATTCAACCAAAATAGAACATTACATGGAAAGAATGAGCATGTTAATAGTGGCCCTAATTCCCGAACCAAATGGGACCACCCATTCATGTTTATTTGGATTGCAATGACATGATTGGTGCTATAAAGAAATAAAGAAAACAAATGCATTTAAAATTATTTTTTGGATTTTAGATCCATTTAGAATATATGTGATCATCTAGTTAGTTCATATACATTCAATCTAATGGGGTTTTTTTTTTGGGAGTCAATTGTTGTGAAATCCAAATCTTTTCTTTCATATCAATCAATCCAAATGGAGCCTAATTCTGTCTTTCCTTCCTGTCATTTTTTGTTGAAATATCTTTCCTTCTTTAAATCTCAAAAATATAAGAAAGCACGTACTTAAATGTCTAACATACCTTGTGCTTGATTTATAAATGCAATGTTTCGTTAATTCTCAACCAAAAAAAAAGGTGTCATCACTATGGTTAAACGTCATTAAAAGCTCAAATGTTTCACAAACTAAGCTTATAGTGCAGACAAATGTTTATTGCCCCCTTTTTTTTCTCTTCTATATTTTTCTAGTAACACCCAACATGAAAAATAACTTTTTTTTCAACGAATAGCAAATAACTGTAACACCCCGACCCCAAATTTTCCCAAATTTTACCCTTATTTAATTATTTAATTATTTAAGGGTATTTTAGTCATATTTTTAACCGGAGAGAGTTTGGGACCGCGACTTATATTTTTGGATAGGTCGTACTGAGACGAGTTCATAGACACGTAGTGGGCTCGAATCGGAGTTGTAACGAGAGAGATATGGCCAAAAGAAGTCCAGTGGCATAATCGTAAATATTTCGAAATGGGGTTTTTTATAAAATCAGATTTTTCTCTCTCTCTTTCTCTCTCTCTCTCCCGCGACTTCTCTCTCTCTCCCGTCGGCCCTCTCTCTTTCTCTCCTTGTATCTCCGGCCACCGACCACGGCTGTGGGCGGGGCCGGTACCAAACTGACCGGGACGACGTCCCCTTCCTTCCCCGACCATTCCCCGCCGGCGACGCGGCCGTTGCTGGCTGAAAAATGCAGAAAATCGCCGGGAGGTCGTCGAAACTTCAACGCCGTCGATCTCCCTCCTCCGGCCACCATTTCCGTCGACCCAGGTATGGATCTTGAACCTCTCGAGCTGTTCTAGCTGCCTGTTGGTTGGGTTTTGATCGATTCGATCTCTAGATCACTCGATTTTCGAATTGAAAATCGGCCGAAACTTCGGCCGCCGTGATCAGCCATTTCCGGCCACTTTTTGGGGTAGGTCCAAGAATAAAAGTGGCTCCAAATAGGGTGTTATACCTGGGGTAGGAATTTGGAGCCGTGATTTTGAGATTTTTCGGCGAAGCGTTATCGCTTTAGGCACCACGTGCTGCCGGCGCGTGCGGCGGCGCGTGGGCACTGTAGAAAAATAGCACTGTGTTCCGATGAGATCCTTAGGTTGTCACGAGTGCGTAGGATTTCGCGGATCTCAATTCGGACGTCGTTTGACTATCGAACGGATATTCGCATATTGCGCGTTATCCGGGTTCGATAGGTTGGGACTGTTGGATGGTCCCAAATTTAATATATGTTGATCTAGGTATTTCTAGGATCGTGTAGGATTTCACGGATCGTGAATCGGAGCCCCAGATGTTCCGAATAATAATTTAAATTTTATATTTTATATTAACCATCAGATTATGCGATCGTGAGAAATCCGACCGTCTGATCTGAACCAAACTGGCAGGACAAGTGTCCTGTACCTGGCAGAACCCATAGGGACCTTCGGATCGGAAATTGGAGGTCGTGGGTTCCGCAAGTCTGTTTGACCAGGGTTAGAGTAGTTTGACCCTTGGTTGACCGTGAGTCTCCCGGAGTAATCTCACCCTTCCAGGGGGAATTATCGGGAGCTAGACTATTGTGGAGGGTTACACAATATTAGAATTATTTATATTATTATATATGGTTGTACAAGGGTACAACAGAGTCTAGAATGTCAGTTTGGAGTGCTATACGCACTACTTTAGGTACCTCCTCGGATTTTGGATTCTCTACAAGCACCACCAAGTGAAAGTTAGGTCCCGCGTGGCGTAGGTTATCCGGCGTTGGGACAGACCCCATACGTGGCGTTGGTTGTACCGGCGTATGGGGAGATTTGCAATATGATGTTCAGGTCTCACGTGGCGTAGGTTATCCGGCGTTGAGACAGGCCCCGTACGTGGCGTTGGTTGTACCGGCGTACGGGGAGATTATGTGATATGATGTTGAGGTCCCGCGTGGCGTAGGTTATCCGGCGTTGGGACAGGCCCCATACGTGGCGTTGGTTGTACCGGCGTATGGGGAGTTATATGATATGATAGTATGGCATGGTCGCACGTGGCGTAGGTTATCCGGCGTGTTGACAGGCTCCATACGTGGCGTTGGTTGTACCGGCGTATGGGGAGAATATGTGAAATGCAGAGAAAGGAAATAAGGTATCACCGATGTGTGGAATTGGGTTTTAGGGAAGAACTACGTGTGGCTTGATCCCTCAAGGAGGGTACGTAGGCAGCCTAAGGTTATTGGGTGCAGCCGCAGACTAAATATTAGTCATATTCTGTATTTGTATTGTTTGGTAGTTGTTGGAGAATTATTGGAAGGCCGAAGGCCATTTGTGTGGATTGCATGAAATTATATTGTGCATGCTGCCAGTTGGGAATATTAAATGTGTTTTTATGCAGGTTGAAATTTTGGGAAATGTCCAAATTATAGGGGAGACTCTGCCGAAATTTCGGCAGGAAGTCTCGGTTTTTATTGAGTAGGCCTGGCATCGGGGTGATGCCAGGAATCCCAAAGGGTCCGCCTCGGGTTTTGAGAAAATTCGAGGCGGGTCCTTTCAGTTGGTATCAGAGCTCTAGGTTCAATTCCCTGTGGACCCAGCACTTTATGTGCATCCTTAAATTGTGGGGATCAAAATGGGTTCCATCTCGGAATGGTACATTTGCGACGTTGAGGACGTCACAAAAGTCAAATTATTTCACAAAGGAAAGATACATAGGCCGCCGGAGCATAAGTAGAGCTGGAGCTTTACCACAGACAGTGGTTGTTTCGGAAGTTTCGGAAGGTTGCGAATAAAAGCTGGAAGTTTGCATAGGGTAATACCTGTACGCATGGTACAGTTGGATGTCCCTATGACAAAGTTGTCCGTTGAGTCCGCATAAGCGGGAGGTAAGGAGTTGATCAACCTACTTCTAGGGATCCTCCATTACCTGAACATGTTGCTAATTTTCGATTGTGTGCCTAGAGCACCGAGTCGAGGATACTGAGAGCACAACCCTTCTCGGGGACGAGCAACTCCCTGACATCGGATCAAGGGATCCAAGGTCTGGAAAGGGACGTTGGTATAATCAAAATCACAAGTGTGGAAGAAATTACGATAGCCTTAATTCTCTTACAGAAAGAGGCTAGTGTGTGGTAGAAATACTGTGGTCAAGTCTAAGGACGAGACCCAGATGGATTGAGAAATCCTACCTATGGTGATGGAGAGAGTACTTTGGGGTCTCATCTCACGTGAGCACGTTTGAGTAGAGATCTTTCATTGGAATCAGAAATGGATCATGGTCGAGAGAGATCGACGATGATTACAATTCGGTAAAAATGATCCTTTCTGACATTTCTTTCAAAGAATCATGTTGGCAAATTAAAGGGAGAAGTAGTGGAGTTGGGTGGAACCGTACTTCATTCGTGTGGGCTTGAATGCCGCGATTGACCGGAGTGGAACATTAGGGTTCTTCCTCCTTGCTCTCTCACGTGAGCTCGCCATAGTTAGAGAAGGAGACTTCTCTTTCTCTGCTTGCTTAGCTAGAGCTTTTGTCTTGGTTGCCAACACGGTTGTGGAGAAAGAACTTGGGAACCCGAGTGGTAGATGCGGGCCCCATGCTCACAACCCTTCGAGTGACAGGTAGGAAATTTCGGGGACGAAATTTTTATAAGGGGGGTAGTCTGTAACACCCCGACCCCAAATTTTCTCAAATTTTACCCTTATTTAATTATTTAATTATTTAAGGGAATTTTAGTCATATTTTTAACCGGAGAGAGTTTGGGACCGCGACTTATATTTTTGGATAGGTCGTACTGAGACGAGTTCATAGACACGTAGTGGGCTCGAATCGGAGTTGTAACGAGAGAGATATGGTCAAAAGAAGTCCAGTGGCATAATCGTAAATATTTCGAAATGGGATTTTTTATAAAATCAGATTTTTCTCTCTCTCTTTCTCTCTCTCTCTCCCGCGACTTCTCTCTCTCTCCCGTCGGCCCTCTCTCTTTCTCTCCTTGTATCTCCGGCCACCGATCACGGCTGTGGGCGGGGCCGGTACCAAACTGACCGGGACGACGTCCCCTTCCTTCCCCGACCATTCCCCGCCGGCGACGCGGCCGTTGCTGGCCGGAAAATGCAGAAAATCGCCGGGAGGTCGTCGAAACTTCAACGCCGTCGATCTCCCTCCTCCGGCCACCATTTTCGTCGACCCAGGTATGGATCTTGAACCTCTCGAGCTGTTCTAGCTGCCTGTTGGTTGGGTTTTGATCGATTCGATCTCTAGATCACTCAATTTTCGAATTGAAAATCGGCCGAAACTTCGGCCACCGTGATCGGCCATTTCCGGCCACTTTTTGGGGTAGGTCCAAGAACAAAAGTGGCTCCAAATAGGGTGTTATACCTGGGGTAGGAATTTGGAGCCGTGATTTTGAGATTTTTCGGCGAAGCGTTATCGCTTTGGGCACCACGTGCTGCCGGCGCGTGCGACGGCGCGTGGGCACTGTAGAAAAATAGCACTGTGTTCCGATGAGATCCTTAGGTTGTCACGAGTGCGTAGGATTTCGCGGATCTCAATTCGGACGTCGTTTGACTATCCAACGGATATTCGCATATTGCGCATTATCCGGGTTCGATAGGTTGGGACCGTTGGATGGTCCCAAATTTAATATATGTTGATCTAGGTATTTCTAGGATCGTGTAGGATTTCACAGATCGTGAATCGGGGCCCCGGATGTTCCGAATAATAATTTAAAGTTTATATTTTATATTAACCATCAGATTATGCGATCGTGAGAAATCCGACCGTCTGATCTGAACCAAACTGGCAGGACAAGTGTCCTGTACCTGGTAGAACCCATAGGGACCTTCGGATCGGAAATTGGAGGTCGTGGGTTCTGCAAGTCTGTTTGACCAGGGTTAGAGTAGTTTGACCCTTGGTTGACCGTGAGTCTCCCGGAGTAATCTCACCCTTCCAGGGGGAATTATCGGGAGCTAGACTATTGTGGAGGGTTACACAATATTAGAATTATTTATATTATTATATATGGTTGTACAAGGGTACAACAGAGTCTAGAATGTCAGTTTGGAGTGCTATACGCACTACTTTAGGTACCTCCTCGGATTTTGGATTCTCTACAAGCACCACCAAGTGAAAGTTAGGTCCCGCGTGGCGTAAGTTATCCGGCGTTGGGACAGACCCCATACGTGGCGTTGGTTGTACCGGCGTATGGGGAGATTTGCAATATGATGTTCAGGTCTCACGTGGCGTAGGTTATCCGGCGTTGAGACAGGCCCCGTACGTGGCGTTGGTTGTACCGGCGTACGGGGAGATTATGTGATATGATGTTGAGGTCCCGCGTGGCGTAGGTTATCCGGCATTGGGACAGGCCCCATACGTGGCGTTGGTTGTACCGGCGTATGGGGAGTTATATGATATGATAGTATGGCATGGTCGCACGTGACGTAGGTTATCCGGCGTGTTGACAGGCCCCATACGTGGCGTTGGTTGTACCGGCGTATGGGAAGAATATGTGAAATGCAGAGAAAGGAAATAAGGTATCACCGATGTGTGGAATTGGGTTTTAGGGAAGAACTACGTGTGGCTTGATCCCTCAAGGAGGGTACGTAGGCAGCCTAAGGTTATTGGGTGCAGCCGCAGACTAAATATTAGTCATATTTTGTATTTGTATTGTTTGGTAGTTGTTGGAGAATTATTGGAAGGCCGAAGGCCATTTGTGTGGATTGCATGAAATTATATTGTGCATGCTGCCAGTTGGGAATATTAAATGCGTTTTTATGCAGGTTGAAATTTTGGGAAATGTCCAAATTATAGGGGAGACTCTGCCGAAATTTCGGCAGGAAGTCTCGGTTTTTAGTGAGTAGGCCTGGCATCGGGGTGATGCCAGGAATTCCAAAGGGTCCGCCTCGGGTTTTGAGAAAATTCGAGGCGGGTCCTTTCAATAACGTTAACATTCAATAATATTACTCGTAATTCAAGCTTAGAAGCAAAATACTTATTATAAATAACTTTTTAATTATCAACAAACAAGCAAGCTATGTCGCACCAAAAATTGTGAAAGAAATTTCTGTCATATATCGAACCAAATATAGGAATATGTAATTAATTAATACTGTACATAGTCTACATATTGCTGGAAAATAACAGTAAATAAGAAGGACGATTTGGCAGCATTATTTCAATTTTTATTGAACAAAAATGAGAGACCACTTTCAATTTCTCAAAAAAGTGATTGTGTGATGAGAGGCCAAGCTAGGCAGCACGGTGGGGTGTGATGGTTCTTGACCCGTGAGGTGTAGTATTTGTACCTAACACCCCAATCTAATATCAAGTTGAGGTTGCTACCCACCCATTGAGGATGGCAGGCCCTACTAACCCGAGGGTGGGGGCGTGCTTTGTGCGACTTCACCAAGGTTAACAGTAAATAAGAAGGACGATTTGGCAGCATTATTTCAATTTTTATTGAACAAAAATGAGAGACCACTTTCAATTTCTCAAAAAAGTGATTGTGTGATGAGAGGCCAAGCTAGGCAGCACGGTGGGGTGTGATGGTTCTTGACCCGTGAGGTGTAGTATTTGTACCTAACACCCCAATCTAATATCAAGTTGAGGTTGCTACCCACCCATTGAGGATGGCAGGCCCTACTAACCCGAGGGTGGGGGCGTGCTTTGTGCGACTTCACCAAGGTGAACAGTTCAAGACTATCACACCTCACATAACAAGGCTTGCTCAAATAATCAACCACTTTAATGCCCTGCTTAGTTACAAGCCCACGCTATTAGGCTCGGCAATTACAAGATGTCATATAAGTCTTTATAAGCACTCGTAATATTGCGTATTTTTCCAATGTGGGACTGTACAATAAGCCAATGCCATCATTAGGACACCCCAGTACCAGTAGTGATTTCAAAATGTTCGTTAGCAAATACCTATCTACTACCTCTACAATAAGCACTCGTAATATTGCGTATTTTTCTAATGTGGGACTGTACAATAAGCCAATGCCATCATTAGGACACCCCAGTACCAGTAGTGATTTCAAAATGTTCGTTAGCAAATACCTATCTACTACCTCTACAATACTGAAATTACAAATTATACTGCGCGTTACTCCACCTGAGAGGAATGTGTCCCCCTTGGGATGAATTGATTCATTAACAAGTCAACAGCGAAAGTAATCATATCCAAACTAATATTTTAATTAAATTATTATCGATTCATATAATATTATATGATTCATTGATTACCCATATTACTCATGATCCTATATATCCCACACCAATCATGTGTTACTAAGAGTACATTAATTTTCAATGTCCTAAGCTTCGGAGCCATGCCTAACAGTGTAATGGATTCTACACAAGCTTTTCTGGATGTATGGACTGCAGCATGTACCAGAAGGGAGATATTTGCTTCGCAATGCTATAGTTTTCAAAGGTGATAACTGCAAAAGCACAGATATTACTTTTCGAATTGATGGAACATTGATAGCTTCGTCTGATTACCGGATCCTTGGCCAATCTTTCAACTGGCTAAGCTTTGAAGGCGTTACCGGTGTGTCCATTATCGGAGGTGCCCTTGATGCTAAAGGTACCGCCTTGTGGGCATGCAAATTGGCTGGAAGGACTGATTGCCCCAACGGAGGAGCCACGGTTAGTAATTTATGCTTTCTTTTCGATCAAGTGAAATTTTGTTTAAATTTGTTGTCTACCAGTCTCTTCTGTTCTATTGTTTCCTAAATTCTGATATTTGTGTCCCCACTGATATGCAGAGTCTGAGTTTTACAAACTCCAAAAACATTAACTTCAATGGACTAATGTCATTGAATAGCCAGATGTTCCACATTGCTCGCATCAAAGGGGTCAAAGTCAATGCAGCTGGAAATAGCCCAAACACTGATGGCATCCATGTCCAATTATCAAGAAATGTTGCAATCTTCAACACCTCTATCAAAACTGGAGACAATTGTGTCTCGATTGGCCCTGGAAGAAAGGACTTGTGGATCGAGCAAATAACTTGTGGTCCTGGCCATGACATTAGGTCAAATTTTATAGCTCTTGGATTGCATTGCTTACATATGAAAACCTCCTAACAGTTAATATTATACATACGTGGGTGTGGTGATTGCGGCATGTGGAGTTGTTCAGGGTACTCAAAATGGTTTGAGGATTGGGCGAGGCCGAGCAACGGATTTGTTCAGGGTGTTCAATTCCTTGATGTCGTAATGATTAACGTCCAAAATCCTATTGTAATAGACCAAAACTATTGCCCACACAACATCAACTGCCCTGCTCAGGTAATGAAAATTATAATCACAATGTAGTAATTGAGCATGTACTCATTCATAAACGTATATATGTCTTGACAAAATGTCTAACGCACATTTCATCTTGTTTCAGTAGGTATCAGGTGTGAAAGTCAGTGATGTCATATGCCGGAACATTCAAGGATTATCAGCTACAATCGTCGCAATAAATTTTGATTGTAGCGCAACAAATCCATGTAGTGGGATAAGACTCGAAAACGTGAGTTTGACCTGTAGGAATCAAGAGCTTCAGTCACATTGTGCCAATGCAATTGGCAAGATTGTTGGCACTGTTCAACCAAATAGTTGTTTGTAATACTGAAGATGAGATTAGGCATGAAATACATGTACTAGTCCAGACAAATAATGCTAGCGAATACAGGGCATTAATATTCTTTTAGTACATAAATATCATTCTTTTTATACATTAGTAAGTTAATAATAACTCAATTATATTCTCCTTGAATGAATTCAATACATTGGAAATCACTTCATTTATTCCCGTCATCTGAGTCAGACCTACTTAGATTAACTATTTGGTTTAAACTTAGATTAACCATTTGGTTTTTAGTAGGGAAGGATTAATCTACTTAGATTAACTAATTGGTTTAAACTTTGTCTGCAAAATATGGTACTGTTATGTTTTCCTATTTAAATCGGTGCACTAGATACTAAGTTATATCAGGTTTTGATAAGAGTTTAAATTAACTTGTACCTTGAGTCCCAAAACCTAGTGAAATAAGGTAGGGTTTCACTACTACAAAAAAGCAAAAAGACGACGGTAAATCACCGTCGTGTATTCGATTTTTCAATGGTCGTGGAATCCACCGTCATTTTTTCCCTCATATACCACGACGCTAAATCACCGTTGTTGTTAAAATATACAACGTCATCAACAAATACAAAACGACGTCTTTGTACTGCAAAAAGATCTAAAAAAGCAGTCGAGGATGAGAATAGACGACCAACTCTCTAAAAAAACCGTCGTTAAAAAGGAAAAATATGACACATATTAAGAGAACAAGGCCGCAAGATAGACATACAACGACGAAAATAAAAAAACGACGCCGTTAAATATCATTTTCACGACAATAAAAAATTTGACGTCTTTAAATACATTAGAAGACGACGTTATTGATACCTACTACGTCGCATATATAAAAACAGCCGTCGTAAAATTAATTTTCCACTTCGATTTTTCGATAAAAGATGACGTGGAAATAGTTGTCAGTGTCATTATTTACGACGTATGTATTTATTGAGTAGACGTTGAAAAACGAAACAACGTCGGTTACAAATATATGAGAGTCGTATTACAAAATTTATACGTCATATTTTCAGAAACAAACAACGACGATAAATATTAGACGTTGTTAAATAAAACAACGTCGGAAAACAATAAAAACAGACGTGTTTAGTCTGCTAAAGTTCTAGAAAATAGTCGAGGATGAGAATAGACGACCAACTCAAACAAATCACCGTCGTTAAAAAGGAAAAATATGACACATGTTAAAAGAACAAGGCCGCAAGATATACATACAACGACGACAACTAAAATACTACGCCGTTAAATATAATTTACACGACAAGAAAAAATATGACGTCTTTAAATACATGAGAAGACGACGTTATTGAAATATACTACGTCTCTTATTTACAAACAACCGTCGTGAAATAAATTTTCCACTTCGATTTTTCTAAAAAAGATGACGTGGAAATAGTTGTCAGTGTCATTATTTACGACGTATGTATTTATACAGTTGACGTTGAAATGCGAAACAACGTCGGTGGCATTTATATAGTCGACGTTGTATTTATATCTATCATCATTACTCACGACGCACTTAATAATATAGACGACGTTGAACTTCTAAACAACGTCGGTTCCAAATAAATGAGAGCAGTATTACAGAACATATAGACGGCGTTGATTATGATGAGAGCCGTATTACAAATAACGTCGTTTAATTGTTATTAGACGGCGGTTATAATGAATTTCCGTCGGAATTCATTTCGTTCCTCTTCGTTTATAAAAGAACTTGCGACGTGGAAAATGTATGATGACGTCGTATTTTTTAACGTTCAGATTATATATCTCGTTTTTTAGACGTCGGTATTATGGGATTGGAGTCGTGTTATTTTGAATTACATGGCGGTTCT
This sequence comes from Prunus persica, assembly GCF_000346465.2. Taxonomy (NCBI): domain Eukaryota; kingdom Viridiplantae; phylum Streptophyta; class Magnoliopsida; order Rosales; family Rosaceae; genus Prunus; species Prunus persica. Next base: position 6,628,154 of record NC_034015.1, read on the forward strand.
TAATCCTTCCCCGACGTGATATCCTGAATAATTGCTTCACAATTGCGTCGTGGTTCTTCATTGTTACGTTGCTTTAAGACGTCGGTAAATATGCTGAATAACTGGTTCACAATAACGTCGTGTTTTATTTGAACGTAGAAAGTGAAGAAATCACATTACAATATATTACAAAATTAATGTCATACACTGCCAATTACATAAGCATCATTCAATCCATATATCTTCACACCCATCTCGAATATTTTGACCGCCTAACTCACCCACCAGTTCATCAAATGTGTCAACATTTGGCATCCCTCTAGTAAATGGCTCACACTCAATTATCACATCACCTAAGACTTCATCACCAATAACATCATTATATTCTCTATTAGGCATTGATAACACTACCGACCAACCACGATGCATCGGGTCATCAACAAAAAATATTTGTTTGACTTGAGAAGCCAAAACAAATTGGTCATTCCTATGTCCAATTTTACTCAAATCTACAAGGGTAAATCCAAGTTCGTCGACTACAAGACCAGAACTATCTATCCAATCACACCTAAAGACTGGGATTGTAAACTTTTGGTAGTCAAGGTCCCAAATTTCTTGAATGACACCATAGAAACCCATATTTGAGAGAATTGGGTTTTTATCCTTGGCACTAGCAACTTGCATGGTATGTGCAAGTAAATAAACTCCACTATTTTGAGTTGTCCGCACATCATCTTGTGCCTTGATATTGAATTTAATACCTTTAATAAGATAGCTCCTATATAATGGCACTGACATGTTTGGACCAGCTGCTAGCCACCTTAAATTTTCTGATACGCCATGATTGTCTTCCTCAAGTTCACTTTGAACCTGCAAATTAATCATATCTTAATTCAATCTAACATATAAATAAGAAGAAAATTAAAAGAGAAATATGTTATTCAACAATATATACCTTGAAGCGTAGCCATTGAATGAAAGTGCTATTGTGCTTATCCTGCAGCCACTTTGTTCTCTTTCTAAATTTTGGATAAGCAGTCTTGATGTGAATCATATGTTGCCTACATGACACGAAAAATTCAAGCATTACGGTCCTAAATATAGAAGATAAACATAAGAAATAATTTAAAATGGAAACTTAAAGAATAAAGCTCATACGTACTCGATATAAGGTAGGACTTCCTCCGTATTCTCCAAGACATATAGATGTGCTTGATTCAACAGGTCCTGATCAACTACGCTCACTGTGCAACCTGACAATGGCTTTGAAAGTCCCATCTTTTGGCTTGAAGGCACTCCAACTGTACTAACATCAGATAAATGCTGAGTACAACACTCTACCGCTTCTTCAGCTATATACCGCTCAGCAATGCAACCTTCGGGACGAGTACGATTCTGAACATACCCCTTCAGCACTTTCATATATCTTTCAAACGGATACATCCACCTAAAATATACTGGCCCACATAGACGAACTTCTCTGACAAGATGTACTACTAGATGAACCATGATATCAAAGAATGAAGGGGGAAAGTACTTCTCAAGCAAACACAGAGTAACTACTACATCTTCTTCCAACTTATCTAGCTTGGAAACATCAACAGTCTTTGCACATATAGCATTGAAGAAGAAGCACAAACGAGTTATTGCATACCTTGCAGGCTTCTCCAAAACAGAACGAATTGCCACAGGGAGCAATTGTTGCATTAAGGTATGACAATCATGTGATTTAAGGCCAAGAAGTCTTGAATCTTGTAAAGATACAAGATTTTTAATATTTGAAGAATAACCTTCAGGGACCTTCATACCATAGAAAGAATTGCAAACCTCTCTCTTCTCTGCTCTTGACAAATTCCAAGGCCCAGGAGGCAAACGAGTACGTCTTTCTCCATACTCGGGTTGCAAATCAGTTTTGACCCCCATGTTCAATAAATCTAATCGAGCAGCAATCCCATCTTTATTTTTTCCAGGGATCTCCAGCAATGTACCAATGATACTATCGCAAACATTCTTCTCAATGTGCATAACATCTAGGGCATGCCTCACAGGAAGGTATTTCCAATACTCGAGATCAAAGAATATTGATTTCTTCTTCCAACAAACTCTGTCACCATTTTCAACCATATGCAGCACTTCTTCTCCGGTTAATGGCTCGGGAGGTATGCCATATTCAGGTTTCCCATTAAAAGCTGCACGTTGCCTCCTATATGGATGATTGATTGGTAACCATTTTCTATGCCCAATGTAACAAATTTTGTGGCCATTTTTCAACCTGTGACTAGGTGTATCATCGCCGCATATTGGACAAGCTTTATATCCTTTAACAACACAACCAGATAAGTTTCCATAGGCGGGGAAATCATTAATTGTCCACATTAATGCAGCTCTGACTGTAAAGTATTCTCCATTATGTGCATCATACACTCCTCTAATCCCAACCCACAAGGATTTTAAATCATCAATCAAAGGCTCCAAGTAGACGTCTATATCATTTCCGGGTTGTTTAGGACCGGAAATCAATAAGGTTAACATCATGAACTTTCGTTTCATGCACAGCCATGGAGGGAGATTATATGTAACTAAGATAACCGGCCAACAACTATATCTGCTACTTAGAGAACTGTGGGGATTGAATCCATCAGATGAAAGAGCCAATCTCAAGTTTCTCGGCTCATTACCAAACTCAGGCCATTTATCATCAAGAAGTTTCCAAGACGGGGAATCCGCCGGATGAGACATCTGACCGTCAATTGATTTTCTAGCAGCATGCCACCAAGTCAAACTCTTAGCTGTCTCATGTGATTGAAACATCCTTTTAAACCTTGGAATTGGGGGAAAATACCACACCACCTTCGCTGGCACACCCTCTTTCAAGATTGAATCTTTGCCTTCCTTCCACCTTGAGATACCACAAGTAGGACAATTAGTTGAATCCTCATACTCCTTCCTATACAAGATGCAATCATTGGGGCATGCGTGCATTTTCTCATAACTCAGCCCCAATGCACACAAAGTCTTTTTAGCCTCATACATGGAGGTTGGTATTGTATTTCCTTCTGGAAGCAAATCGCCTTGAAGTATCAATAATTCTGTAAAACAGACATCACTCATCCCATGTTTTGCCTTCAAATTATACAACTTCACTAATGCCGATAACTTCGTGTACTTTCTACAACCAGGGTACACTGGTTGATCTCCATCCCCAATCACATTGGCAAACTCATACGGATCCGAACCAAAATCACCAAAATCATTATCATCCATATCAATTTCTTCAGACACAAAACTGTACCTACTATGGCCATCATCTTCTTCAACATTTCTACTAGCATTAGTAGTTGCTTCCCAAGGTTCTCCGTGAAATGTCCAATTCTTATAGCTTTGGTCAATTCCATTAAAGTATAAGTGATCCCTTATAATTCCAACCCCAAACAACTTCAAATTAACACATTTAACACATGGACAACGGATATGTGTTGTAGTTAGAAGATTTTCTACAGCAAAGTTCAAAAATGCTTCCACCCCAAATTCATATGCCTTCGATCTTCTATCCGAGTGCATCCATGACTTATCCATCTCCGACACTATAACCTATTATCTATAATAAAGTGAAAATACAGGCAATGACCATCACTATAGCAGATTATACAATGATCTAATCGCAAGTAATACACAACAGAGACGACGGGTTTTAAACAAAAACAGACGTATTTGGCATATATAGACGACGGATTTTCAACAGACGTCGTCTATTATAAGTAATACAAACGACGATTTATGAAAAAACCGTCGTGTATAAGTAATACAACGACGGTAGTTTAAAAAAACCGTCGTGTAATCGTCGTCGTAAGCCTTAAAATTCGTCGTGTCTCAGTTTATTTTCAAGAACACAAAACCCATTAAGAACACAACATATATATGAAACCAAGCAAGAAACCAACATATACATGAAACCAAGCGTGAAAACAATAAATCCATTCCCAATTCAACATAACATAGGGTGATTAAAAGATACGACAAAATTAAATCCATTCCCAATTCAACATAACAGATAATGTAATCCATGAACCCATTAAACAGAAAATCCATGAACCCATACCTATAAGCACATTATTAACAGATCGCAAAGCATACACATAAAACCCTTTAACAAAATAACCTAATATCATTCAATGAATTTACAAGGGGAAGATAGGGTTTGTACTTACAGGTTGGACGAGCTCACAGATTCGACGGAGCCTGGAGAGTGCAACTTTTAATTAGAGCAGAAGTGAGAGAGCGAAATGTTATGTCGCGCGAAATCTGAAAATTTTAGGTTTCAGGGTTCGAAGTATAAGAATAAGAGCCAAATCTAAAAAAATTTAGGTCGCGCGAAAATTTTTAGAGCTCGCGCGTTTTAAAACGTCGAAAGAAAAACCAAGGCGAAAGTTCTACAAGTACCGACGTAAATTTAATATTCCACGACGGAAACTTCATTTTTCGGATTAAGAACGTAAGGCCGTTCATTTTGAAGCTTCATTTTTCGGATTAATTTTAAATTTATTTTGAATTTTTTATATAACGACGACTGAAAAACCACGTCGGTGTTAAGAAATTAAAGACGTTGTAAATTATATAAACCGACTTACATATTAAAATGACGTCGTTTAAAGCGTAAACCATGTCGTATGTTTTACTGTACGACGTAAAATATGTATTCCACGACGCAACCACCGTCGTTAAAAATTAATACCCTAAACCCATAAAACTAAATTATACAATTTAAAAAATTAAGTTTATAAAAGGTTTTATGGTTTTAAAGCCTAATATATACCCTAGACTACCCAAAAATTATACTTTAAAAATAAACCCCAATAAATAACAACCCTAATCTCTAAACCCTAGACTCTAAACCCTAAACCATAAAACTAGAAGTGATTTTATGACTCATCAAAACAATTTTGTTTTGGATGGTCATTTTAAATTTTTGTTATTCAAAATGAATTTTTTCAAGGTTTATGTGGAAGAAAATATATCAATGACTTCATAGGAGATGACTTTTCAATTTTCTGATTTATTTTAAATTTATTTTGAATATTTTGATATAAAAATAATAAAATATTCTTACCACAACAACAAACCACGTCGGTGTTAATAAATTGTAGACGTTGTAAATTGTAATAGACTACTAAGTCGTTAAAATGACGTCGTTAAAATGAGAAACCATGGCGGCTATTTAACTATACGACGTAAAATATATATTCCACGACTTAACCGCTGTCGTTACATAAACGTCGTCGATGATACCCTGAACCCTTAAGAAATTGAAGATGTTGTAAACCATAAACGACTCAATTGTTCAAAGAACGTCGTCTAACTATATTTTTACGTCGTATTTGTTTAAAACACGAAACAACAAAATACGACGGTTTTTGACTTTATTAGGTCGTTGGAAAAGTATTACACGTCGGTTAAGCAATTTGTATGTTTGTTTTTTTTTTAATTTAAGAAAACCTCAACAAATTTTTACATTACATATTATAGAGAAAATTTGTACATTATACATAAATATCAAGTGTTCAATAATTGCCCTGTTTAATAATTTGGAAAACAAACTCTGCCCATTCATTCCAGACTTCATCAATGGCTTCTTCGAGGTATCAAGCTTCCTGGTTTCCCTTGGCATACTGCATAAACAATGACTATTAGGGTTTATAAATAAAAAGAAATTCAATCACAGACGACGATATTTTTCATAACCGACGTAGTATATCCATTCAACGACGTTAATTTTACATGACCGTCGTTGATAATACAAAAAACGACGTGAAATGTATGAAGGTAATTTCTTCTTACCTTATTCTCAAACCCCAAGGAAGGATCCATGATGATGTCCCTCATGAAGCGCATCACATAATACCCGCATTCGACATTGCTGGGTTGCTTTGGTGTGCCTGAGAGAGTTTTCCAAATTACATTTTTACGTCTTGCTCGGGCTATGTGGGTATTATATATTTTTAAAGCACTGTTCACGATGTTTTTCGCCTCTTCGTCGACCACACGATGACCTGGCAGAGGATCCAGAAAATAGACGGTCTCCTTCTTTGCTCTTACAATCAGCAAGATCCAATGACGGCTGCACAAAATTAATATAAAAACGACGGTTATTTACAAAAACGACGTATTATAGTATTTCACACGACGAAATAAAGTAGATAACGACGACATTATATATTTATCACGACGATAAATAAATACCGACGTGGTTAGTAGTTTCAAACGACTAAATAAAATAAAACACCGACGTGGTTAGTTTATAAGCTGTCATTTATTGAAAATCATAAAAACAAAATCCTAAGGAGACTAACCCTGGATTGTAAGGCATCATGAAAATCTGTTTACCGTCTGTCTTCTGAAGTCGAGCTGCTACCAGTCGTGATCTTTCAGTTATTGTGCCAGAGTTGGCACTAACTGTAGCAGGGTCGATAAAGCCAACCATGCTGCACATATTGGCTTGTTTCAAAACATCGTGTAAGTACCTAAATACATAAAATAATATAAACAAGTCAGCACAAACAAACACGACGGTTATGTATAAAAAAACGACGTATTATAATATTTCACACGACTTACTGAAATAGATGAGGACGTTATAATATATTTATCACGACGGTAGTTAGTTAAGACGACGTGGTTAGTTAGTTAAGACGACGCAATATATAAACCAACGAGGTATTATTTTAGAAGTACAAACCTCATATATACAGCCAATACAGTAGCTCCAATTTCTTCCATGCCTGCAAATTGTGTAATATCTTCAGGCAGGAGGAAGGTATTGCGCTCACCACCAAACACCTCCTAATCAATTGTAATTGGAGTGTCTTATCCTCAGGCAGGAGTGTCGTTTCCACAAAACGACAAAGGGTTTTTAAAGAAGATGGCGCCTCCATATTTGAATAAACACCAACTTCAATAACCTGTTTAAAGAAATAAAAAAAATGACGTGGTAATTCAATAAAGACGACGGTTTAAGGAATAAAACGTCGTCTTAAAAGTATTTAAACGACGGTGAAAAAACTGTCGTGGTAATTCACTAAAGACGACGGTTTTATGAATAAAGCGTCGTCTGAAACCATTTAAACGACGGTGCAAAAACCGTCGTTTAAATATTTTATTACGTCTTAAAAAAAGTCCGCCGTCTAAGTTTTAAACAAACGACGGATTAAATAAAAATATCGACGTCTGAAATTTTGAAAAACAAATAAAAAAGGCAAAGTTATGTGAACATACCTTGTCGTCATGCTTTTCTTCATCTTCTTTCTCCTTTTCTTCTTCCTTCTCTTCATCTCTTTTTTCTTCTTCCTTCTCTTCATCTGGCTGATGTTTCCCCATTTTGGCAGTATCATCCTCCAAATGTAGGGATCTCACATCACCTCCAGAGCAGCTAGCTTTGTCAGACATTGGATTTTTGGGGCTTTGGCTAATTCTTGGTTTAAGCATGCTTGGATCAAAATTGGGAATTAATTGGGAAAGCTGACTCAGGAAATGCTCCCTCTCAGCCTCTACCAATTGTTTTGTCCTAGCCTCCATCCTTAAGGCCTCTTCCCTTGCCTTAGCCTCCATCTTTTTAGTCTCTTCTTGAAGGAGAACTCTTAAACTGTCCTTCAAACGGTCGTCAAAGCTCACCCTCTGTGGTTTGGGCAAATTGAAATATTGCCTTGGGGAAACACCAGCACCAACTCCCCTCAGTCTGCCTGGATGCTCGGGGCCCAAAGCCATGGTCAGCACATCATTGCTGCCATCTACTCTGACTTTGCCTTCCGAGACTTGTTTCTGCAATTCATCCTAAAAAAAGATAAACAAAAAAACACACGACGGTTATTTATGTACAAACGACGTATTATATAATTTCACACGACGCAATAACGTATAAACCGACGTTATTATAACTTATCACGACGGTAGTTATACCGACGTGGTTATTTATTTAAAACGACGAAATGAATAAACAACCGACGTCTTATGCTATAATTAAAGATAACAGAGTAGTGATTCCTATTTAGACCGTTAACGACGTTTTTAAAAAAGTTTCGACGTGGTAATATCATTCACACGACGCGAAAATGAACCACCGACGTCTTATGCTATAATTACAGAAAACATAGTAGTGATTCCTATTTAGACCTTTAACGATGTTTTTAAAAACTTTTCGACATGGTAATATCATTCACACGACGAAAAATATAACATACGAAGTAATAAGAATAATTCACAGTTTAATAAAAATTTAAAACAGAGTGATAGTAGGCTTACAATTAATTTTGCTTTCTCTGCCACCTTTGGATCAGGGATGTTACCATGTTTGTCCTGTCTAGCTCTCTTCCATAAGGTAGATCGATCAATTTCTACCCCAGGCATGGTTTCCTCCAATTGATCCTCCAATCCAGCATATCCTTTTCGAGACAATCGATGATTGTACTCGAGTTTCTCCCTAATCTGTGCATGTTGAGAATGCACAGACTCAAAATCTTTGGATAGCCTTGAAGCTACAAAGGCATCCCATTGTGCTTTCTCTATGAATTTATATGTTTCAGGGGGTTGGCTTAATTTCTCCCTGTCATTGGTGTATGGAAGGATATAATGCCTCGTTAGTGTAGACTTGAAATCCTTCCATTTCTTGGAAGCAGAAGCTAAAACAGAGGTCTTGCCCCCTTGGCCTACAACAAAAGCCATGTCAACTGCTTCCCAAATCTGCTCCTTTATATCCTTGGGGATTTGGGACCATTTCTTGTCCACAAGTGGGATCCTGGAGCGTGCCAACACACCAATATACGACTGCATCTCAATATGTGCTTGGCCAACACCTTTCCCCCTTTTATTGTACTCAACAATTGGCCTCAGTTTCTGAAGCTTTCTCTTCACAACACGAGGCATTGTGCTCATACCTCGACCAGTCTTTGAATCATCAGAGATTGTTGTCTGGCTGGTTTGTTCTGTCTCAGCAGATGATGAAGCAAACTTCATCTTCTTCGAAGACTTCATCTCCTTCGAAGACTTGTCTTGAGGAGCTACCATTCCAAGCTTCTTGGAGCCAGAATCCTTAGTTTGTTGTTGAGAAACCGTTTTAACAGACAAAACTGCAAGTGAAAATATTTCAGGAAAACATTAAGAACACAAACGACGGTATTAAAAAAATACGACGTATGATATGATTTTAGACGACGCAATGAAATAATCTCAGACGTAATAAATGTTTAAAACCATTATTTATATAACGTCGTGGTATATATGTTCACACGACGTCAATAGTAATACACCGTCGTGGTAAACTATTATTTATATAACGTCGTGGTATTTATGTTCATACGACGTCAATAGTAATACACCGTCGTGGTATTAACATTCACACGACGTAAAACAATAAGATATTTTGTCGTCTATATTAGATACCAACCCTAGTTTCTTTTTCTTTATATTTTATCAAATAAGGGAAAAACAAAAACCATTGTTCAGAGAAATCAAACCTGCAATTAAACAAGCATATAAAAAAAGACTATTATTTTAAAAACAACTTTGTCAATTTTCAGACGACGCTAGAACAACTGACGAACCGTCGTGGTCTACCGTCGTCTTATTTAGTTGATGTAGTTGTCTTCAAAGTTGGAAACTTTCCCTCTTTGTCTGTATATTTTATCAAACTTGGAAAGAAGTAAAATGATTTTGGCCAGAAAAAAGGTAAAAAGATTTTTCAAACAAAAAACGTATGAGCATGCAAAACAGTAACCAAAATAGTGAAAATGAAAGCTTACCTTTTGCGTGCAATGAAAGCAAGAGGAAGATGATCGATGTTTAAGTTCAGAGACGACGAAGAAGACGAGAGGAAGACGATGAGAAACTCTGACAATGCTCTGACAAGGAAAAAAGACGAAAAAGTTTCTCTGGGAGATTGAAATTTTTAATCGGGTTTGGAAACAGTGCATGTGTAAGTCGAAAAGTTGCTTACATATAAAACCATTTCAAAAAAATAATACGGCGGTTACATTTAACTACGTCGTTTTTAACTAACACGACGCAATATTTTTCGTTCGACGTGGAATCATTTCATTTAACATCGTTAGGTTTAATATAACCGACGTGGATTTTAATTTTTAAATTATGAATAGAATTTTTTTTCCCGTGACCTTTCAGTTTATTTTTCAATTACAGTGCGTTATAAATAGAGTTTTTTTTCCGGAGGAAATTTAAAACGAAGGAAATTAATATTCTGCAATATGTAAAGTTTCTTTTTTGGATGACAGATTTAAATAAAATAAGAATATAAAAATAACAAATGTGTAAGTCAAGTAGACGAAAAGTTGCTTACATATAAAACCATTTCAAAAAAATAATACGGCGGTTACATATAACTACGACGTATAAATTACAAAATACGACGGTACATTTAACTTCGGACGTGGTAAATAAATACGACAGGAGTTTGTAGGTACCGTCGTAGTAAACTCAAAAATTAAAGTACATAAGTAATAACTCGCGTCATGGTAGATTATTTAACACGTCGTTTTTATTAATTTACCGACGTGGATTTCTGTAATATACGTCGATCATACCGACGTTGATTTTACAATTTAAACGGCGGTTTTTTTGTAAGGACCGCCGTTGGTTTTAAAAATTTATTCTATAAATTTGTCGCTTTCATTCATTTTCGGTTTACATTTAAGGTTCCAAGTTCTTCCTCTCTCAGTCTCTCATGTCTCCAAGACAATAATTTGGATGTTTTCTCAAAGAGAAATTGAGCTTACTCGCATCAAATATATGTCCACAAGAAGAAGCTTGTCAACTAGCCTTCTCACTTCCTTGATCAAGCCTGATAGGACACTTAGTGCTTCTGAATACTCCTTGCTTTCCATCAAAAGAGATGCAAGCCTGGCCTCCACTCGCTGTCGAAGGAAAGTTCGCTTCTCAGGGAAATCTGAAGATCAGATGTGCCTGATCCTCTGCTTGATTTTCTTGCCTAAGAAGATCCGTCGGATTTTTGATAGCCTCTTCCTTTATCCGTAGAGCTTCAGAAGAAGAAGATGGGTTTCAAGAATGCGATAAAGAATAGAAATGGCTTCAGATGGCCTCTAAAGCATGAGCAATTGAATCAGTAGTTTCTGGGAGATATGATGAAGACATTGTCAATGCTTTGAACTATACAAGTCCTGCAGAAAGATATGTTAAAGAAACTGAAACAACGGCGATTTTCTGTTCTACCGTCGTCTTTTCTCGTCGTCTATATTAAGTTAAGATGGCGGTAGATTTATAATTACCGACGTAGATTATTTTGTTAAACGTCGTTAAGTGTACTACAACCGACGTGGATTTTAATTTTAAATTATAAATAGAGTTTTTTTTCCCGTATTCTTTCAGTTTTAGTTTTCAATTCCAAAGCGTGATAAATAGATTTTTCTTTCCCGAGGAAATTTAAAATGAGGGAAATTAATGTTCTAGAATTTGTAAACTAACACGACGCAATATTTGCGAATCTGTGTCATCTGTTAAGATTATGATGTGGAACAGAGTTCCATCTGGTAAGATTTTCTTATCCTATGTCGGCGGTGTTCTATATAAACCGTCGTGGTTATTTCAATTCTTGTCATTAAGTAGATCTACCGACGTAGGATAAGAAAATCAAAGAAAAAAATTGTTAACAAAAATTCTTATTAAGACGACCGTTAAAATTAAAGGTACGACGTATAAAATGAATAAATACGACGATAAATTTTATTGTACGATTTAAAGATAACGTCGTAGAACTATACGAGAATGACGTCGATATATTTATATTTTCCGTCGTTGTAAATTAATTTAATACGGCGATATTTTGTATTTTAAAGCCGTGGATTTGTTTGTAATTATACGGCGTCTTATACGAAAACCTCGTCGTGTTATTTTATGAGTAAAAACGGCAGTTTTTATTGAAATCGTCGTCTTTACTTTCTACGTCGGTCGATTCATAACTTCTGCCGTTCTTTGTTGGCATTGATTTTACACTGCGGAAATCTATTTCAAATAGACGTCGGTTGTTTAATTATGTACGTCGTTGTTTTTGAACAGCCATTTGAAACTCCATTTTTTAGTTGTCTAAGGTTGTATTACACGACGGTGTTTTTAGAACCGTCGTCTTTTTATAAACCACGACGGTTTTCACTTAGACCGTCGTTGTTTTCTGGTCGTCTTTTTCACTTTTTGTAGTAGTGTTTTGAGGCCTATTAAGGGGTCCTATTTATTTCCATTTATGCGTGAACCGATCTGGTGGGCTTGGAAGATTAGTCAAGTCGGCCATTGGTGATGAGTAGAGATGACTTGACCTAGCCCTATATAAGCTTAAGGCCCTGTTCTTTCTCAGAATATGTTTCAGGTCTCTCTTTATGATGAGAATAGGTTTAGAGAATGTGTCTGATGAGAGTAGGGGTCTTGAGGGTCTTGAGCCGTTCCTGTTCCACTAGAATTGCTGCTGCTATGGATTTGATGAATTTAGAAGCTATGTACTCAAGGAAGATGGCTCCAGGTATGTCTTCATGTCTTTATACGTATTACAGTTTTGTGTGAAAGATCTTGTTTATGCATAAAGAAATCTAACAGTTGGTATCAAAGCCAAGTTGTTCACACATATCTGTAATCATTGTTCAAGCATGCTTACTATGATTTCATATTTGTTTATGTCGTATGAAGTTTTTGGTTATGTTTATTTTTTGAAGATGGTTTAAACATGTTTTCTAAAATATCAAGAATATTAAAGAATCTAGAAAAGCATGTTTTGATTTGGTTTTTCATATTTACAACACTTTAAACATGTTCTTGACCTAGCAGATCACCTTAAAACCCTAAAAATGCCTATATGTCACAGAAAAGCAGTGAGTTGTGTAAGTTAGGTCATTCCCTATTCAGAAAGGTATTTTGCGTCAGAAACAGACACCAAAAAACCCTTAAAACACTATTCACGGCAGTTTTTACTATTCACTGCAATTTTAGGGTTTTCCTTATTGAACTGTGTTTTGTTTGGTTATTTTTTTGAGCCAGATAGATGTTTGTCTTTGTTCTGAGAATCAACAAACTTTTCATAACAAAACCAAACCTAAATACTCAAACCTTAAAGAAATAACCGAGATTTGCATCATACCTAAATTGCTTGATAAGTTTCTTTAACAAATAGAATCTGTCATGTAATTTATTTGTGATGGCACAAGATAACATGTAATTTTGTGTAAGCTATGAGTAATCTCTTGCCACAAAGGTATAATACTTAATTAAGAAGGCTTGCATATATATTATTTGTTAGTTTTGCGAATTGAGTTAAACTGTTTTCTCTTAAGAAATTGAGAATCAGTTTCTAGGAAAGTAATATGCTTTCGTTTGCAAATCCTTATAGTTTTGAACACTCCCTCAATCAATTTCTCGCAAATTGAAACTCTCACCGGATCAAATTTCAAACGATAGAAGTTCGATATATTGCACTAGGCATAAGTGATATCGATTATGCTATCACCCAAGATGAGCCGACCAGACCAGTTGCGAATTCCCCTGCTGAGGTTAAAAGGGTGCATGAAGCTTGGAGGACTGCGAATAAGGTTTGTCTGTTGGTTATGAAGAAGACTATGATAGAAGCTCTTTTTGGTCGAGTTCCAGAAACATAAAGTGCCAAGCAGTTTATGGAATTCATTGAAATGAAATTAAGGAATCTAATAAGGCTGAAACGAAGAACCTCACGTCTAGGCTAGCCAATACGAAGTATGAAGGAGGCAGCGTAAGAGAACATCTCATGGGACTCATGGACATTGCTGCCAAATTGAACAAGTTGAAAGTACCTATTGCCCCAAATTATCTAGTGCATATTGCGCTGGAATCCCTGCCTTATGATCAGATGAAATCCACCTACAACACCCTGAAGGAAGATTGGACAATAGATGACCTGATTACAATTGTTGTTCTTGACGAGAATAGGACCTGATTACAATTGTGGTTACTACCAAGAAGTATGAGAATAAGGGTGCTGCAAAATAAGGAGTAAAGAAGCAGAGCCAGATTCAAAAGTACAACCCTATTGGCGTGACCCCTACCACTGAATTCAAGTGCTATTTCTGCCAGACGAAAGGTCACATGAAGAAGAACTGCAACAACTACAAGAAGTGGTTTGAGAAGAACAAGAACAAAGGTAAAGAAGAATTAGCCTTAGTGAGTTTTGAGTCTAATTTAGTGGATGTTCCTTCTAATTCTTGGTGGTTAGATATGGATGCCTCGATTCATATAGCTCACAATGTGCTAGAATTCATAAGAAGGAGGGAACCAAGAAAGCATGAAGTTAAAGTGTTCGTGGGGAATGAAGAGCAAGTAGATGTGGAAGCCATTGGAGTAGTGCAGCTGAGATTGGATTCTGGTTTTATTTTAGAGTTGGATGATGTAGTTTTAGTACCCTCAATGAAGAGGAATTTGATTTCTATTTCAAGATTATCAAGACTTGGTTATGTTTTTCAATTCAATAAAGATGGCTTTACATTATCTCATAATTCAAATGTTCTTGCTACTGGTTTTCTCTCAAATGGATTATATTGTCTCAATTGCAATAAAGAGGGTGAGGTTTTAATGGTTGAATCGAGTGAGAAACGAATTAGAAGTGAAGGATCATCCACTAGGTCGCATAGACGTTTAGGGCACATTTCAAAAGAAAGAATGAAAATTCTAGTTAAGGAACAAATCTTGCCATCACTGACTTTCGGTGATGACGAAATTTGTATTGAATGTGTCAAAGGAAAACTCACTAAGACTAAGAAGAAAGGTGCAACATACAGTAGTGAGCTTTTAGTGATCATCCGCACAGATATTTGTGGATCGTTCCCTCATCAAACAATTGATGGAAATCGTTATTTCATCACCTTTATAGATGATCATTCTCGTTTTGGTATCTGTATCTCATAGCAGAAAGGTCTCAAGCTTTTGAAATGTTTAAGATTTTCCAAACTGAAGTAGAAAGGCAGCTTGAGAAAAAGATCAAAATTGTGAGGTCGGACAGAGGGGGTGAATATTATGGACGTTTTGATAAAGGAGGACGATGTACTGGACCTTTTGCTAGGTATCTACAAGATAATGGAATAGTTGTTCAGTACACAACGCTAGGGACTCCGCAACAGAATGGTGTGGTTGAGAGAAGAAATTGAATCTTGAAGGATATGGTTCGCAGCATGATTTCGAAAATTGATTTGCCTAAAAGCCTATGGGGAGAAGTAATCAAAATAGCAAACTACATACTTAATAGAGTGCCTAGCAAGTCTGTGCTTAAGACCTTTCGAAATTTGGACTACCAAAAAGCCTAGCCTGAGACATCTTCATGTATGGGGTTGCAAGGCTGAAGCTAGAATCTATAATCCTCAAGAGAAGAAGCTTGATCCTAAAACGATAAGCTGTCATTTTATAGGTTATCCCGCAAGGTCAAAGGGTTTTAGATTTTATTGTCCAAATTATGGTACCCGAATTGTTGAGACTTGTTGTGCAAAGTTTATAGAACATGAGGAGAATGCCACTGGGAATGAAGATTTTATTTTTGAAGAAGAAGGTGATGTAGCTGTGATTGAAAATACTGAACAAGATGTTACACCCTTGATTCCTTTAAGTGAACTGCATTGGAAAACCCTCAATTTGAAAACCCAGTTGATCCACAAGAGCAAGCTATCGAGAATCCTTAGTTTGATAATCCACAAGAACTAGTACAATCGAGAGAATCTGACATACCAAGAAGATCTACAGCAAATTCAGATTATGTATACTTACAAGAAGTAAATTTCGACATTGGAGATGAGGCTGATCCAACAAGTTTTAAAGAGGCTATGGAGAGTCAGAATGCAGACAAATGGAGGGAAGTGATGTTGAATGAACTTGAAAGCATGAAGAATAATCAAGTATGGGAATTAGTTGAACCTCACAAGAGCCAGAAATTGGTAGGCTTGAAATGGGTATTTAAAACAAAGAAGGATAAGGATGGAAGAATTGAAAGATTTAAGGCTAGATTGGTAGCCAAAGGATTTATCCAAAGGGAGGGAATTGACTATACTGAGATGTTTTCTCCAGTTTCCACTTAAGATTCTTTCCGCATCATTATGGCTTTGGTGGCACATTATGACCTACTTTTGCATCAAATGGATGTCAAAACTACCTTCCTGAATGGTGAGCTCGAAGAAGAAAATTATATGAGGCAACCTGAAGGGTTTGCAAAGGAGGGAAAAGAGCATATGGTTTGCAAACTTCACAAGGCAATTTATGGACTGAAGCAAGCAAGCATGAGATGGTATTTCAAATTTCACCAAACTATTTCCTCTTATGGTTTTGAAGAGAACATAGCTGACTATTGCATTTATCTGAAGAAGTGTGGGAAATGATTTATTTTTCTAATGCTATATGTCGACGACATACTTTTGACTACAAATTACCACAATTTACTGAAGGACAACAAGGAGCTACTTTCAAATAATTTTGAGATGAAGGATTTGGGATAAGCTGCTTTTGTGTTGGGCATTGAAATTCAGAGAGACCGAGCTCGAGGCCTTCTAGGCCTATCACATAAAACATACATTGAGAGGATACTCAAGCGTTTTGACATGAGTATGTGTTTTGGACCAAAAGTTTCGTTAGCTAAAGGAGATTTAAAGAAGAAGCATTGCCCTAAGAATAAAGAAGATGAAGATGAGATGAGGAACAAGCCATACGCTTCTCTAGTTGGAAGCATTATGTATGCACAAGTGTGTACAAGGCCAGACCTAGCTTTGTGCATTAGCAAGATGGGGAGATTTCAGCCAAATCTAGGAATGCAACATTGGATAGCTGGAAAGAAGATTCTGAGGTATCTACAGAGAACAAAGGCATATATGTTAATTTACATACGCATAAAGAATTTAGAGCTTGTTGGTTATGCTGATGCGAATCTTGGAAAAGCAGAGGACGATTACATCTCTACTTCAGATTTTATCTTCATGATGGCAGGAGCAGCTGTTGCTTGGAAGAGTGCTAAACAAACTGGTGTTTTGAGTTCAACCATGTTTTCAGAATACATAGCTTGCTATGAAGCCACTTCTCATGCATTATGGCTAAGGAATTTTATTAAAGACATTAAGGTGGTGGACTTGATTTCTAGACCAACACAGATATATAATGACAACACTACGGTTGTTTTTCACTGCATGAACAACAAGATGTCGTCTGGACTTTAGCATATTGACATAAAGTATTTAATAGTGAGGGAGAAGGTGGCGGACAAACTAGTCAGGTCTGATCACATCAGAACTCAAGATATGATTGCAGATTCGTTCACAAAGTTTTTGCCTTCAGAAGCTTTTCTAAGACATGTTGCGAGCAGAAGTCTTGAGCCGTTCCTGTTCCACTAGGATTGCTGCTGCTACATATTGGATTTATTCAGAAGTTGTGTACTCAAGGAAGATCGCTCCAGGTATGTCTTCATGTTTTTATACATATTACAGTTTTGTGTGAAAGATCTTGTTTGTGCATAAAGAAATCTAACAAGTAGACACTCCAAAAATCCTGTCATCTAAGTCATACCTCTTTCTATGTTATAGAATTAATTATTAACCCTTCCTATGCTTTGAAAACCGTCGTTAAATCGATCGTCATCTTTTGGAGTGTCAAACCACGGCGGTTTTTCATCGTCATTGTTTCGTTGTTTTGATGTAAAGACGATAGTCTTTTGTTAAAAACCGTTGTTGTTTATGGGTAAAGCCGACATTTTATAAACACCGTTGTTAGTTGTTGGTAAAGACGATGATTTTTTGTTTAAAAGATGACGGTATTTTGTTAAAATCGTCATCATTTATGGGTAAAGATGTCGGTCTTGTTTTAAAAATCTTCGTTGATTGTATATAAAGACAACGGTATTGTGTTAAAAATAGTAAGTGATGAAATGTACAAACGACGATTTTTCCAATAAAATCATTGTTTTATTATCTTTAAATTTGTCATCTAATAAGCTCCAAAGCTGTTACATTTTAGTTTTTTGCTCTATACAACGATTTTAACTAGAAAACCAATTATAATGCTTTACTAACGAATATATACACTCAAAAATTATTTCTTTCATAAAACTTGATGACTCAATAGTTATTACATAGTCAACCAATCTTTATTGTATTACATACATACTTCCTACCCATAATTAGAAATAATGGAGCTCACAAATTCTACTAATTTGATCTTAACTTCATCAATTTGTTATTGGGTTGACTTAGCTCTGCCTTTTAGCACATTTTTCAAGTTGTTGGTGTCAGAGGGACCTACACGAAAGAGACCCCAATACTCTGAAACATAAACCTGTTTAGCAGCAACCTAACTTTAGCAAAAAGATCTATGCAGCTTTAGAATGACAACAGCTTGAGGACTAAATACATCAATTGTCACAGTGGTAAATGAGGGAAGTATTACACACTATGAATTGATACACCCTTGTTGTTTACTTCCCATGCCAACCTACATTGCAGAAAAAATTGGAAGGTATAACAACAGTTAATACAAACATGCAGATAGAAGGATAGTATAAATTTGTGTGCTGCTGAATGTGTGTAGCAAACTTCTCCAGTTCTTGGGAGCAGGGTATCAAAAAAATGAAACATTCCATACGCTCATCAGACCTAAAAGAACATCAAGCAAGTTTTCAAAGCTACAAATAACATGAAATATCTTAAACAAATAACTGGAATATGCCATGACAACTTTTTAGGCTTGCTAATTCAAATATCTTAAACAAATAAACATGAATTTACTGGACTAATGATTGGAAAGAAAAGGAAAACCTCATTCTCAAACTGTCATATAGTCTACCATGTATTCTGATAAGAGCTTCATCCTTCACATAACTTTTTCAACCTCCAATAAAAAATTAATCATAAACTAATACAGAGGTAAATATGTTGGCAGAGAAAGAAAGAAGACAAGCAAGCCATATTTGCATAGTGCTTGCCTTGCTTGCTTACAATGGATGATAGCTAGAGAAGAGTTATAGATGCAAATCAACTGGAAAATAAATATGGTCAAGGATATATAAAATGAAATCATAGTAAAATGAATATTGGAAAATCCCAAGAGATATGAAATCATACCAGTGGGAGCTATGTACTAAATGAGCCTGTGTTCTTCATCACAATCGAGCCACCAATTTGATGTTAGTGATGTATGTGTCATCAATCAACACAAAGACACATATATCACCAACATTCAAATTATTGCCTCGCTGAGGTTGATGAGTGAGTTGAGTGCCTGAGATGGAGATCTTCGTTGAAGAACTTGGAGATCAAGATCTTCACCGCATCTAACTAGCTTTGATTCTTAGATCCAGAACCTCCCTCTCCATCTTGTGGATCTATGAAGACATCAATCTCTCAACTCCTTCGTTCGTATCGATTTTCTGATGATTTTGTAGGGAGAGGAGTGCACAAGATATGTAATAAGGAGTGTTTTAGAGAGTTTCATGAGGGTGTTAGAGTTGAGGAGGGTTTCAAGGAGGGAAAAATAAGGTTTTCAAAGACACATGTGAAATCTGAAAATTTTAGGTCAAGCGCGAATTCACTTAAGCGGCTTTTTTTTTGGTTTAGCATGTTTTAAAAGAGGACGCTTGTTAATGACAAGCGTCGTCTTTTAAAAATCAACCCAACGCTAATAGTATATAAGATTAGATATCACGATGGTTTTGAAAAAACCGTCGCCTTTTAAAACACAACAACGATTTTAAGATGCACCATTGTCTATTTCATGTTGTGGTTTAACTATTTTGTAGTAGTGGACCCTAATTCCAAGTTTCAAACAAACAATAGAGTTTGAGTCTGACTAATATAATATTATAATTTTTTTATTACAAATTTAACAAATTTAACCTTCCACGAGCATAATCTGTGCACAATCAATCAAGATTAATCTAGAAAAAAGAATGTGTAAACAAAACTTTATATTTCAAAAAAAAAAAAAAAAACTCTTCAAAATTATAATAGTGACCTATCCATTCTCAAGTCCCTAATTCGTGAATCAATAGGGTGACGGGTCATATGGACTAATTGGCACCATAGTCTAAAATATCGATAATATCGACAAAATATCGATGATATTATCATTTTTTTGGGTCATGGATATTTCGAAACGTATCCATACACATATCGTATAAATATCGATAATATCAGAAAATATCGATATCAATAATTTCCCTCAAACTTCAGCAATATTTTGTCAAAATATTGCTATAATATCGCTATAATAGCGAAAATATCGAAAATATCGATGTAATGAAAAAAAATAAAAATAAAAACTTAAAGCACACACAAAGGGGATTCAAACCCTTGCCATTTACTCTTTACAATACACTTACCCTACATAGAGAAATGATGAAGATAGTGAAAATTTTCAACCTCATAAGAACTTTGTGTGGTACTAAGTCACTCATGTATCTTACCATGCAATGTATAAAGTGTAAAAATATTGTAGTAAATCATTATATATAAATGATTATGGTGTGTTTAATCTTTTTTCATTAATTACTACACATTTTCTACAATCACAGTGTTTGTCAGCTTGTGATATAATCAATTTAAATCAGTTAACCCATCATGCAATGCATTTCCTTCCAATTTTTTTTGTAATGAACTAATACATAATTGACTGAATAAACATCCTCCAAAGTTTCAATAAAAATTTCCAAGTTTTTCTTATAATTTCCGTGGTTTTTATTCAATTTTTATTGATATCGGTAATATCTCGATATTTCCATAGGAATTTCTATGTTTTTGGACTACCGATATTTCCGATACCATCGATATTTTAGACCTTGATTGACACCACTCATATATCGCATCAAAATAGGGAAATTCATATTTAAAGAATTAATTCAACGTTTTTGCTGAACTACAACAAAAACAGTTATCAAATGAAAATAATTTTTCTTAATCTCCCTCCCTCTCTCTTTTCCTTACCTCCCCACTTATTTTCCATTTTCCCATCTACAAGATTTGGGGTTAATTGTGGGGAGGTTACTTGTGTCTAGAAATGCTTGAATTTGTGGTTGTGTTAGTTGGTGTTGTAGTTGTAAGGTAACTCACTGCAATCTCAGTGGTGTTCTCTGTCTCCAAGGCAGTGACGGCATTTGTGGTGGTGGTGGCAACAACGGCGGTAGTGGCTTTGTTGATTTTTGGATGTTTGTTTGCATTCTTTATTTTGTAATAATTACATCAACTCCTTGTGAGTTGAGTGTTTGATTTTTTTTTTCTAGTCTCTACTTGTATTTTGTACTTGTGAGAGTAAAAGTTGTAGTTGTATTGATAGATTTGGGTGCTATGATTCATGTCTGGTTTGTTCAGGCATGAGGCTTTTATGCCGAAATTCCTCTGGCCTTTTGTGGTATGGATTAACCCTATGTGGTTACTATACTTCCTTATTTGTATTACCCATTTGTGGGCACTTGTATTTAATTCCTTGTGGTTGATGGTCTTAGATCTGTCCATTGGGGTTTTAATTTACCCCCTTCACCTAAGTACCAATTTCAAATCTCATAAGGAAGGAAATTATTTTGTTTCCTTAAATGGAGAGATTGGATCAATCAAGGAAATTTAATGAAAATTAAATCCCTAATTTATGGTGATATCCCTATCTTAAGTCTAAACAATTGGCCAATTAAATGGAGCACAATTATTGACCTAAGGAATATTCCCATTATCCATGTGACGCTTCATGATTGGTTGCCGAAATATGTGTTCTCATAACAATCATCTAGTTAGTTCATATACATTCAATCTGATGGGGTTCTTGTTTTTGTAGCAAATTGTTGTAAAATCCAAATATTTTCTTTCATATCAATCAATCAAAATGGAGCCTAATTCTGTCTTTCCTTCTTGCTTTTTTTTTTTTGTCAAAATATATTTCCTTCCTTTAAAACCCAAAAATATAAAAAAGCATGTACATAAAATGGCTAGAAGGCTTGTGCTTGATTTATAAATGCAATGTATCGTTAATTCTTAAATAAATAAAAAGGTGTAATGAATATGTTATTTATTTATTTGGTTTTTTTTTAATTATTTAGAAAATAGTAATGTATTCAACCAAAATAGAACATTATATAGAAAGAACAAGCATGTTAACGGTGGCCCTAATTCCCGAACCAAATGGGGCCACCTATTCATGTTTGTTTGGCCTTCAATGACATGATTAGTACTATAAAGAAATAAAGAAAACAAATGAATTTAAAATTATTCTTTGGATATAGTTATTTCAGATCCATTTCGAATGTCATTAAAAGCTCAAATGTTATATCAACAAGCAAGCTATTTGAATTTTTAGCTCATCAGATTATAAACAACTATGTCGTACCAAAAATTGTGAAAGAAATTTCTGCCATCGAACCAAATATATGGGAATATATAATTAATTAATACTGTACATAGTCTACATATTGCTGGAAAATAACAATAAATAAGAAGGATGATTTGGCATCATTATTTCAATTTTTAATGAACAAAAATGAGTGACCACTTCCAATTTCTCAAAAAAGTGATTGTGTGATGAGAGGCCAAGCTAGGCAGCACGCTGGGGTGTGATGGCTCTTGACCCGTGAGGTGTAGTATTAACACCCCAATCTAATATCAAGTTGAGGTTTGCGTTTGCTACCCACCCATTGAGGATGGGCGGCCCTACTAACCCGAGGGTAAGGGGCGTGCTTTGTGCGACTTCACCAAGGTGAACAGTCCAAGACCGTCACACCTCATCTAACAAGGCTTCCTCAAACAACCAACCATTTTAATGCCCTACTTAGTTATAAGCCCACGTTACTAGGCTCGGCAATTACAAGATGTCATGTAAGTTTTTATAAACACTGGTTTTATTGCATATTTTTCCAATGTGGGACTTTACAATAAGCCAATGCCTTCATTAGGACACCCCAGTACCAATAGTGATTTTAAAATTTTCGTTAGCAAATATCTATCTACTACCTCTAGAATACTGAAATTACAAATTATCCGGCTCGTTACTCCATTGAGAGCAATGAGTAGCCATGAAGCGATTTGAGTACAGGAAGTGTGTCCCACTTGGGATGAATTGATTCATTAACAAGGCAACGGCAAAAGTAATCATATCCAAACTAATATTTTAATTAAATTATTATCGATTCATATAATATTATATGATTCATTGATTCATCCATATTACTTATATATACAGTAAAACACAAAAGAGTAGCCACCAAATTGGTGCCGGCGCAGCTTTCTTAATACATATGTATATGCATCCATATATACCATAACTATATTTTCTTTAAACCTACACCACCTCTCTCTGTATATATAATATCATATACAAACATCCCTTATACTTATATCAACCTAATTACTTACTGCATGCATGTATCATCAACAGTATAAGTACCCTACAATGTTCAAGTCTCTCCATCAACCTCTCAGTTCCCAACTTCATTCGTTACCATCTACGTCATTGGTTTAATTTAATCTCTCTCTCTCTCTCTCTCTCTCTCTCTCTCTCTCTCTCTCTCTCTCTCTCTCTCTCAAACAGAAAGGAAAAATAGAAAAGGAGAAAATGGCTGAGGTTACAACAAGTTGTTTTAGCAGAGTAGCACTACTCATCCTATATATCCTACACCAATCATGTGTTGCTAAGAGTACATTAATTTTCAATGTCCTAAGCTTTGGAGCCAAGCCTAACGGTGTAATAGATTCTACACAAGCTTTTCTAGATGTATGGACTGCAGCATGTGCCTCCTCTGATTCCACTACTATACGTGTACCACAAGGGAGGTATTTGCTTCGCAATGCTATGGTTTTCAAAGGTGATAACTGCAAAAGCACAGATATTACTTTTCGAATTGATGGAACATTGATAGCTTCGTCTAATTACCGAGTCCTTGGCCAAGCTAACAACTGGCTAAGCTTCGAAGGAGTTACTGGTGTGTCCATTATCGGAGGTGCCCTTGACGCTAAAGGTACCTCCTTGTGGGCATGCAAGTTAGCTGGAAGCACTGATTGCCCCAACGGAGGAGCCACGGTTAGTAATTTATGCTTTCTTGTCGATCAAGTGAAATCTTGTTTAAATTTGTTGTCTACCTTACCCTGCCAGTCTCTTCATGTTCTATTGTTTCCTAAATTCTGATATTTTTGTTCCCACTGATACGCAGAGTCTGAGTTTTACAAACTCCAAAAACATTAACATCAATGGACTAATGTCATTGAACAGCCAGATGTTCCACATTGTGATAAACGGCTGCCAAGATGTTCGCATCCAAGGGGTCAAAGTCAATGCAGCTGGAAATAGCCCAAACACTGATGGCATCCATGTCCAATTGTCAAGAAATGTTGCAATCTTCAACACCTCTATCAAAACTGGAGATGATTGTGTCTCGATTGGCCCCGGAACAAAGGACTTGTGGATCGAGCAAATAACTTGTGGTCCTGGCCATGGCATTAGGTCAGATTTTATAGCTCCTGGAATATTGCATTGCTTCCATACGAAAACCTCGTAACAGTTAATATTATAGTTAGCTTATACATGCATGGGTGTGGTGATTGCAGCATAGGGAGTTTAGCCAAAGACTTGGAAGAGGAAGGGGTCCAAAATGTGACAGTTAAAAATGCACTTTTCAAGGGCACTCAAAATGGTTTGAGGATTAAGTCTTGGGCGAGGCCGAGCAACGGATTTGTTCAAGGTGTTCAATTTCTTGATGTCGTCATGTTTAATGTCCAAAATCCTATTGTAATAGACCAAAACTATTGCCCACACAACATCAACTGCCCTGCTCAGGTAATGAAAATTATAATAACAATGTATTAATTGAGCATGTACTCATTCATAAACGTAAGTCTTGACTAAATGTCTAATGCACATTTCATCTTGTTTCAATATTATAGGTATCAGGTGTGAAAGTCAGTGATGTCGTGTATCGGAACATTCAAGGAACATCGGCTACGGCCATCGCAATAAAATTTGATTGTAGCTCAACAAATCCATGTAGTGGGATAAGACTCGAAAACGTGAGTTTGACCTGCAGGAATCAAGAGGTTCTGTCACTTTGTGCCAATGCAAATGGAAAGATTGTTGGCACTGTTCAACCAAACAATTGTTTGTAATACTGAAGATGAGATTAGGTATGAAATACATGTACATAGTCCAGACAAATAATTCTAGCGAGTAAAGGTGCATTAATATTCTTTTTGTTGTATGCCTTCTATAAATATTGCCACTAAGAGCCTGTACATAAATATCATTCTTTTTACACATTAGTAAGTTAATAATAACTCAATTATACTCCTCTGAAATGAATTCAATACATTGGAAATCACTTCATTTATTCCCGTCATCTATAATACGGAAGGATTAATCTACTTATATTTGGTTTAAACTTGTTTGCAAAAGATGGTAGACACTCCTCAAAATCCCCTCATCTAAGTCATAAAATGAAAATGAAAACAATAACTGAAAATCATTGTACAAGAAAACCAACCTCTTTCTATGTTATAGAATTAATCATTAAGTCAGACCCTAATTCTAAGTTTCAAACAAACAATAGAGTTTGAGTCTGATTAAAATAATGTTTGTAATTTTATGCTTGCTTACATGGAATGGGAATCATTCTCATTCAGATTAGTTGAAATGCCTTGTTTTGATTACTTCCCATTGCCATTCCCTTTTATTCTGATTCCTACTCATTTTGATTCTAAGTAAACATATCATAATTTTTTTGAAAAGTGCACTCGATTTTATGAGTCCTCTTTCAAATGATTTGTCCACTATTAAGGAAAGTACTTGACTTCCGATTACAAAAGCAGAGCTTTCATACTTTTTGAGGGTTAGATTTTAAAACCAAAGGCATTAATTAATAAGATTTTCGAAAAAGGCAAACTGTTGTTTTCCGTCTATCTTTGGTTTACTTCTTACCAACCCCTTAACTCAAACTAGACAACCTCCAGCAGCACACATCCAACTAATAATCACATGAAGAGAAGCAACTTGGAATACAATTATATTACCTGAAGTGAAAGCTCTCTTGTGGGAGTAATAATAAGTGCCTATAAAATTCCTTTTGGAGCAAACGTTTTCTTCTACCTTCCCCTTTTCTTCAAGCACCTACATAGTGTTTTCTCCTTCCTCCAACAAGAATTGCAAAATGGGCAAACCAAAGGCTAGTTTCTTCCCAGCCCCTGTTTCCACAGCACCAACAATGTCCTGTCATATGAAACAACCATCAAACCTCCTGTCACCATCAAACCGAACCTGTCCAAAACCATACACAACAACCTTAACCAACCTTCCCTTGATGAGCAGCAGCAGGAAACAAGCTTTATGGATTGGCGTCAGTTCTGAGTCCCCACCTGTATATTTTCTTCCCAATCATCGGATGATGAGCCTCAACTCATTCCAGCATAATATTCAGCTCCACCAAACTAAGTTAACGTTGAAAAAAAGTTCTCTAATATCCGCAATCATTAATACAGTCAATAAATAAATATACATGAAGTGATGTTTCCGGTAACCTTGGATTGAGATTACCACCAATTCATCAACATATTGAGGGCCTGTCCACTGGCGTGCTTAGTTTTTTCATTATTTAACCATACCAACTCAGAGAATAATCTTAGCTCCATCATACAACCTCAGACAGATAGAAGAACTGCTCACTCCATCATACAACCTCTAAGAGTTTGGGCAACATAGACATAAACTATTTGATGCTTTCTAGCTCATCAGGTTATCAATCAAAAAATATACGTCACCTAGTTAACTGTGAAAGAAATTTCTGCCATCAAAACAAATAACATATGATTAACACTGTATGCATTGCTGGACAATACCAAGAAATATGGGTAATTTGTCAGCATGAAAAAGAAACGGATACTATTTCAATTGTAATTGAACAACAATGAGAAACCACCTCCAAACTTTTGATCCTCACTAACTCACTGGGTACTGATATTGTGAAGTAGTTGCAGAGCAGCAATTGGAAAACATAACCCCAAAGCGTCAGCAAAATTGTTGTGATGCCAATAGAAAAACAATTGTCTTCACATATCTCCTCATAGATCAATTAACCTCCAGAATAACTCTTTCCATTATCATAAGACTTCATTCAGACATTACAAATGGAGTAAGAGTTTGGTTTCACCACCACAATGCATCTTCCATATTGGCTGTTGCAAAACCTTCAAATAGGAAACTTGGAGCTGTAGAAGGTAATTGGTTTAGGTCAAAGAGAGTCACAATGCACCATAAATGGCTTTTCTTTTCTATGTGCAGATACATTAGTGAATCTAATTTACCCCCATATTCACTTCTTAGCTCTCCTCTATTTACTTTAACATTGCCCTTAAAATCATCAACGTCAGAGCAGCAAGAATCTTGCAGTAAATTATCCCAGTTCATATTGAACTTCTCTTCGGACTTCAATCAACTCCTGCCCATTTTCTAAATCTCTCAACATATTTAATTCTTTTTCTTTGAGTCTCAGTTCTGGCTTCTGATGCCTTTAAATTCCTATATAGATTCTTATGAAGTTTTACAAACTCACTCCTGTACAACCACTTGTCAGTGTACATGCCATGCTCCTTCATAAGGTCAGTGACCTCCATCACTCTCTCAAAGTAGCCACCACGAAGAAAGTTCAGTAGCAAGTACTCATAGAGATCTCTGTTTACCACCAAATTTCCACTCTCCATATTCCTCTTAATGTCCCCCCACAAGATCGTGATAGTACGAATCATTCCCAGAGAAGAATACCCATATAACAGATAGGTAAATGTTTGCTCAGTGGGTTGAATTTTCATCTCTTGCATTCTTCTGTATGTCTTCAAAGCATCATCCATCATTTTGGCCTTGCAGAAAAAGTTGATGGAAGAATTGAACTGGTAAACCACAGAAGCATCCTTCTCATCTCTCATTTCCTGAACCAAAGCATTTGCCAGATCTGATTTACTGGTCGAGCTTGAAACATTTGTACATGTGGAGCTTGTATCTAGTATTGGTTGACATTTTGAGACAACCATCTCATCAGATAAGCTTGAAAGAAAACCAGCCTTCCTCATTTGTTTAATTAAAGCTTTAGCTTCCCGAAACATCTTTCCTCTGTAATAGGCTTCCAAGAGTGACATAAAAGCAGTAAGGCCCATGGGAGCCCCAGCTGCATCCATATCATCCAAAAGGTCATGAGCAGTTTCTAGCCAACCTAAATTAATGCAAGCATCAATCACATCAGAACACAAACGAGATCCTCTTAATGAACATAACTCCTTTTGTATTTTAAGTAAAATTTCTGAAAGCTTGCAAGTATCCCCGCCCTTTTTGTATCCATTTATGAGCTTGGCTAGAGCCCTGTTACTAAGGACAAGTTTCCCATTCCAACAAAGAACAAGCTCTTGCTTACCCTCTATTTTGAGGACAGAATCGCACAGCAGCAGCTCAGGCAAAATCTGCATATTCAACCCAGACTTGAGATTATGAGATCCAATTGGAACAAGATAAGACCTCTGTGAAATCTTTCTGTCTCTTTGAATAGGAAGAGACTCATGGTAGTCACACATTTGTAAAACAAGCTCAGTGGCCGCCTCAATGTCATTAAACTTGAAATGTAAGCTCAACAAACTATCATAGAAATGCCGATAATGTTGCATAAACGGAGCTGAAACTTGATCAACGTGACTTTTATATTTCTGGATCTCGTCTCTCTGGCCACTCAGCTCATGGATCTGGGCAATAATGATAATAGAGTGTGCATCAGCAACAACTCCTGTTTGAGGCATCAATTCCATAATTTGTTGGCCTTTGAATGATAATTTAAACCTCACACAAGCATCAAGGACAAGGTTAAAAATCATTGTATTAGGCTTCACCAGCTTTGCATGGATGCTCTTGTTTACACTGGAGCGTTGGAAACAATGACAAATCTGAACTAAGAAATTGGATGCAAGGTCTGTCCCAACCCGAGTCTTTACCATATGCAGAACAACCAAGCACAATACATTCATGGGGGGCAAGTTCTGTTTCTCCAGTAGTATTCTAAGAATCATTGTAGCAGGTTTAGGCATTTGACTTCGCGCTAAGGAGAGGGAGAGCTTTGCCAGGATATCAGACTGTAGTAAGTCTGATCGCTCTTTCAAAATAAGCAAGACTATATCACATGCTTTTAGTAGCCAGTGAGGGTCAGACGAATAGCACAGTTCAGTGATTAGCTCACGGATAACAAAATCCTCAGGAAAGCCATGCAACCTTTTAAAATCAATAAAGGACTCCCATGCTTCATTCACTTGGTGTTCCTTCAAGGCTTTTTTGAGCCTTTTCAACATAATTGCATGAGAGGAACCTTCCCAGCATAGCCTTTCAGGCTGAACGCTAGCACAAAAATCTCGGGTAGATGAAATTTGATGCTGTTCATATCTTACACTTGATACCACAGGCTTTTCAAATTTTCTACTCAGAACTGATTCTCTGTCATAATTTGATATTAAGGCAGTCCTCCGAATAGCTGAAGCCACACAAAAACACAAAGGACGCCTCTTGATGATGTGGTTAAGCATTAGAAACTCTTTTGTCACTATTAGTGCCATAAATATTTCATTATAACAATGAAAAAAACACCGAGAAAGGATAATCACCGTGACAAACCACTGCTAAACTTTGGCCTAGGTGAAAAAACATGCACCAATTGCATATTCATTTATGTAAGCCATAAACAGTAACCAATATTTGCTAAGACAATTCTTTGAGGATCTTGCACGATCTCCTTATGCCCACATGCCCAACTGTTAATATCTGCAAGTAGAAACTGACTGAATCAAAAGGCACAAAGTAACACACACATGAGAAAATAATCTAAAACCAAAGCCAGCCAGGTATTCATATCACAATGACTACAATCAATAGCCAACTGGGTATGACGAAACTGGTTTTAGTCATACATCTAGGATAGGCTTGGCGTGGACTAAGTTCTGTCCTATGTTTGATGGGGCACTGGACTAAGGGGCTGGATAGTATCCTATGTTTGGAACAATTCAGGACAGGACTATAATTCTAAACTATGAAAATAATCATTTCAAACATTACTACATATTTTTCTTGTTCTCAAATATGCATCATCAAAAATCACAAACTTAACTAAATATTACAGTCAGTTTTTCAATTAAACTTTACGAAGACACTGTAATTCATGTCTAGTAAAGCCTCACTACATACATCAAACTAATGTATTTGCACACAGGGAAAAGAAAACTGAAAAAAGCAAACTGAAAATGTAAAATAAAAAGTACACGTAGCATAGGCAGAGTTCTTTGAAAGGGAATCTAAGTTTGGAATTTACCCACATTTTATAGATTACCACTA
Organism: Prunus persica; assembly: GCF_000346465.2. Lineage (NCBI taxonomy): Eukaryota > Viridiplantae > Streptophyta > Magnoliopsida > Rosales > Rosaceae > Prunus > Prunus persica. The sequence goes on from NC_034015.1 coordinate 6,658,496, forward strand.
AGCCGAACTAAAGTAGTACACCAAAACAAAGAGGAAAAAAACAGAAGCAGAAATCAGCCAGCAGATTTTGATATTATACACTACAAGCAGTTTTGGCTAAAAAACTAATCTAAACAAAGAAAAGGGTACCTCAGATTTTGGCTGCCACACCTTTTCAGAGAAAAAAAAAAAGGAAAACTTTAAAAGCAAAATCAGTGAAACAGAGAAACGAAGAGAAGTGGTTTTGGAGTGTTTGACTTACCATTGTAGATGGAGATAAAGAAGAGAGCCGGAAGCTGTTCAAAGCTCGAATTTTCTTCTTTTCCCTCTCCTCTGAAGATTTCTCAAATAATTCTAACTGGTTTTTGTTTTGTGATACAACGAAAAGAGAATGAGAGAGAGAGAGCTCTCGGGTTATGGTTTTTGTAAATGGGCAATTTTAACCCTGTTAAAAATTAACCGTGTGATTTCATCGGACGGCTATTAAAATACCCGCATATTTTCAAGCCCTTCCTCTCGCTTTGCTGCTTCTTCTTCCTCCAATTTTCTTGATTTGCTCTCAAGTCTTAATTACCAGAGGACCTAAAGGTACTGCTTCTCTAGAATTTAACCTTGTAATTTTTCTTTGCTTACTTTAATGGAAATTTTCTAATTTCTTGTAAACTTGCATTTCAAGCTTTTTGTTTCAGTCTGCTCTGAAGCTTTTTCTTTTTCTTTTTTGCTTATTTATAAAAAAGCTCACGCTTGAATTTCGGTAAATTTGGGCTTGCATTACGAAAGGGATTTGGCTTCTGCGAGTGTAAGAATGAGAAGTGAGACTTGGCTTAGTTTGATTCGACCAGCAATGGCTGCCTTTTCCTGCCCTCTTCGAATTCTTCGTTCTTACACAACGGGTTCGTATGTTGTTTCTACTGATTATTAGCACTGTTGTTTTCTTCTTCTTCTTCATGCATTTGGGTTTTATTTATTTAGTTTAATTTTACTTTATGCATATGAAAAGGAGCAGAATTGGAGCCTCAACTGTCCCCAAAGCTCATAAAGATCATGGAGCAGAGGCTGTCGCTTATCGAGCAGAGGAGTGCTTGTCTTCAAAATCTCATAAACCAGGTTCTCTATGTTTGTGATTCTATGTGCTTGCTTGGTAATTGTTATAGGAATGAAAATTATGTTGGAATTTGATATGGTTTTTGGAAAAACAAAAAATTTGGAATTGAAATGGTGTTGGACCTTTTGGTTGAAGACAGCCTGATGCCTCGGCTGAAGAGTATGCGAGGGCTAACAAGGAGCTTCGGAAACTCAGCGCTTCCATGGACCTTATAAATCAATTAAGATCCAACAGCAAGGTACTGAAATTAGAACAAAAACTTCAATTGAAACTGTTATCGTTGTACCTAGAAAATACAGAGCAAAATGAATCGTGTGTTTGCTGCTCTGCAGGAGATTGATGGTTTGAGGTCTCTCATGGATGAATGTTCTCAAGATAAAGACATGATTGATATGGCAAACAATGAATTGGGTCAAGCCATTGACGAAGAAAGAAGATTGCATGCTTCGTTACTCAAGTCCCTGCTTCCTAAGGATGATGCTGATGAGAGGGATTGCATACTGGAGGTTAGAGCAGGTATAATCGTCCGCCCTCTCCCAGAAACACCTGTAGATGCGCATACCAACAATATTTTTCATTCCATTGCATGTGTCTTCTGTTTCTTTTGTTTGACAAAAGATTTCCTTAGGAACTGGTGGGGAGGAGGCTTCTTTATTTGCAATGGACATATTCAAAATGTGAGTTAGCATCAATACTTGTAAATTCTTGTATGTATTTTCTTTCGAGAGTCTTACCTTGTGTGGATAACAAATTGCCATAGGTATGATAGATTCTCGCACAAGAAAGGCTGGAAGTTTGAAGTGGTGGATATTACCGAGTCTGATCTTAAAGGATATAAGGTCTGGTTGTGATTTCCTTCCTCTTTTCAATCTAACACGCACATTTTAATGGACCCAATAAGCCTGGTCCATTTAACAGATAATGTATTACAGGATTCACCACCTGCTAAGTGCTAGTGCCTAGTATGTGATAACACGTTTTGATTATAACTTCTTTTCAGGAAGCTAGTGCAGCAATCTCAGGAGCTGATGTTTATGGGAAACTGAAATTTGAGAGTGGGATTCACAGAGTTCAGGTTTCCTTCCTGCCTGTTCAACACATTACTTATAGTTGCCCTCACAAATTACTGACTCTTTCATTTTTGCAGCGAGTTCCTGTGACAGAGAAGTCTGGACGTATTCACACTAGTGCTGTTTCTGTTGCTATCCTCCCTCAAGCTGATGAGGTGCTAACCTGTTGATTCTGAATTTAATTCGCATTCTGTGATTTTATGCTTTATAAAAATGGATCTAAGCCTAACAGACAGAAGTTCCTTTTATTCACTCTGTTATGTTTGAATTCATACAAAACTTTGTGGTTATTGTTTGTTCTTTTGTCAGTTATGGTCTCTTATTTTTTTCTTTGACCATGTTTATTTGGGCCTGCTGCAGGTAGATGTCCACCTGAGGAACGAGGATTTGAGAATTGATACTTATAGATCTGGTGGTTCAGGTGGTCAGCATGCAAATACCACCAACAGTGCTGTTAGAATAACTCATATTCCAACTGGCCTGACTGTAGCCATACAAGATGAGCGATCCCAACATATGGTATATAATGCCTATTTTTGCGAAACTAAATTGCAATTTTCGCATCATCGAGCGTAGGATCAGAACTTTACCTTTTTCTTTTGTTATTTGGAGTTGATAATTTTCCTGATACAGAAAAACAACAGAAGGTCCATTTTCCTGATCTATGTGTTAAATGTATATGAACCATTACTGCATCGTGCTTTTAATGGCAATGGCACTGTGTTGTAAATACTGTTGCTCATGTTTATTTTTTTTTTAAATTAGGATAATTCACTGATTCGTATGCCATTCTCTTCTCCTTGTCTTCTCAACTCAAAGTCAACTTAGTCTTAAAACTTCAAATCTTTACGACTTGTTCTCCCAAACTACTTTGGATTCTCAACATGTCCCGCCTAATTTGAAGCACTCGTGCTTATAGGATGTGAGAAGTTTTTACTGGTCAAAGTAGGCAAGGGCAGAGTTTGTAGTTGTATTATGTACGATTTAGTGGTTATGAAAATCACCCTAGCATTCTTCGTATTATTTCTAAATATCTCTGGTATAAAGTGTATGATTGTAGAGCACTCTAGTTATCTTTTCTTTTTCTTTTTTCTCTTTTTTGGTATTCCTTTTGGTTCTTGTTCTTGTCTTGTTCTTTTCCTTTTCCTTTTCTTCACCTTTCTCTTTTCCAATTTTTGGGTTCCTTTGTAGAACAAGGCCAAGGGGCTTAAGGTGCTGTGTGCAAAGCTTTATGAGATAGAGAGGTCTAGAATCCAGAGCAGTCGGTCAAAACTTAGATCACAACAGGTATGACTATTACTTGGTAAATTTTAGTTGATACAATTGGTTGCTCTGTTTTCAGGATTGATATGGACTTTCATCACCTTGAACAGATTGGTAGTGGGGATAGATCCGAACGCATCCGTACATACAACTTTCCTCAAGGGCGTGTAACTGATCATCGTGTTGGCATCACTCATCATTCAATAAATGATGTGATGCAAGGAGAGAATCTGGATGTATTTATTGATGCGCTTCTTTTGCAGGAGGAGATGGATGCGATTGCTTCTTTTGGTTCTTCCTAGTGAAACTAGGGTGACTAACAATAGTATACCGTTGCATTTGTGGTGATGATGTAATGTTGTGGCTATCATCTCTTATGCAGTTACATCTTATTAGTCTATTTTTTGTATGCTCTATTATTAGTGGACTTGTATACTGTTTAAATTTGGTACCCATAATGGCATGTTTACTAATCGGTAATTGGATTAGGAGGAATTGAATTGAGGATGAATTGAATTGGGAGGAGTTCATGTTTTAATCTGTAATTGGATTAGGAGGAATTGAATTGAGAAGAATTAGATTCCGAATTCCTATTGAAGTTGTTTACTAAACATATAGATTGAGGGGAGTTAGATTTCGGATTCCTATTAAAGTTGTTTACTAAACCGTATGGAATTGGAGTAGAACTGGTACTAATTACTAAAATGTCATCGTTGTCAAGCTGAAGTATATGATAAATTTGGAATTTTGAAAATTGTATGAGGATATAATGGGTAAAAATATGAATTCCTAATGGGTTAGTTCTTCTGGAATTAGAACATCACTTCCCACTCAAGAATTGAATTCCTCTAAAATCATAAGTTCAATTTCTAATATTGTGTGGGCTCCATTTATTTTTTTAATTCCTTAATGTAAAATAGACACAGGAATCCTCCACATTGGAATTCAATTCCTGATTCGAATTCTAAGTCCTTAATAAGTAAACACACCATAAATGAGTCCTATGTTAATTTCTGTTGAGGCCCAAAAAATTCATGGTTGGGCCTGAATAAATTATTGGCCCAAAACGACGCTTTATTAAGAAAAGATGTAAAGCGGAGTATGTGAGTTGTAGTTCACATGCCACACTAAATAAATAATTCGTCATGCTAGGAGTTGAGATAAAGTATACCGGTTTTACAAGCCCATGCCGAAATCAAACATCCCAGCCCTTCCCAAGGATGATAAAATTAAGAGTAATGCTATTTGGACACACAACATTGACCACTTTAACTGACCACCTTATGTGGCAACTGATGTGTCATGCTATGTCAATTAATGATTGCTGCCATGAGGCCACTCACTAGGAATGCTAGGGTTTTTTAATTTGTTTTTTAATTGACATGGCGACATTCATTAATTGACATGGCATGACACATCAGTTGTCACATAAGGTGGTCAGTTAAGGTGGTCAATATTGTGTGTCTAAATAGCATTACTCTAATTAAAAAATGTCAAGCGACATGCCATGCCAAGCACGAAATCGTTATTTCGCACCCAACCACACTGCAAGCCTAAGTGCGCCCAAGCCACTCAAATGCCCCGAGGCTTGCTTGAGTGGGTTGTGGTATAGATGGTAATAAATCAACATAAGGCCCATTGATGAGCCGAGAAATGGAAAGTCTCAGGTTGCTTAGGAGCCTCGGTACTTAAGCCCATTTCTTAGACCCAAACATGTGGGTGAGCACAAGAGAGAAAAAATAGCCCAATAGCCCAATCAAAATAGCCTATTGACTCAACCAAAAAGCCCAATGTTTAATAAAAATAGCTCACTTACTTAATGAACCACCTTAGCCCATACAATTGCCACAATGAGCCACAAAAGCCTCAGCCCCTTACTAAAAAAATAGAAGCCACAAAGAGAAGGTCTAAAGGTTCATTGAATAGAGCTGCTGGGAGATTCCAGCACATAAGGGAAGCAAGTTTCAAAGCCAAAACATTCAAGGAACCAAGGGGTATTAGCGTGTAAGATGCCAGGAAGAGAAGCACCCTTCAAACCAGCATATATTTCCCAACTCCTTTCCCCATCAGACTTGGCTATGAAAAAAAGAAAGAAAAGCAATAAAGGAGATGGCTGGGAAAGGAAGTCTCCCATTGAGATAGCTGCGGGAAAAGGGGCCCTTGAGCTTCAAAAAAACTCTGATCTGGTGCAAATAGGCAGAGGGGATTTCATTAAGATGAGAAAAAGTCAAGGAAGAAGATGAGAAAGGAGGGGAAAAGCTTGGCCAAAATGGGTAGAAGCCATTAAGGTTTCTTGGAAAGGAAGTGATGGTTTCCAACGACTATAAAATAAGGCCTCTTCTACCTAACGAACTCAACTCAGATCCAGAGAGCAAGCTTCCTCTCTTACCTGCAAAAATCCAGCAAGCTCGTGCACTATTCACCTTTCTTCTCCATTTTCCTTTTCTGGCAGACAGAGCATCTGTCAAGCTGCCGGAAGAGCATTGTTCTTTATTTCTCATTTCTTAGCCAAATCTCCTACAAACCTCTCCTTTCTCACCTTAACACTTCCTTTTTTCTTTTTCTTTTTCAAGAAAGCCTAAATTTCCCCTTAGTGCTAAACTCATGTTGATTTTGCTTCCATGCCATATGTCTCTCATGTCAAGCTCGAAAGTATATCTGTAAGCATTAGGAAATCATCTGTAAGTTGCTGTTGTTTTAGTTGGTAAAGATGACCAAAGTACTTCCTAAGGCTCTACTCCCCTTTCGAAGCAGTTTTGGGGCTTGATTTTCAAACTCAAACACAGGAGGTGAATTTCAGTAATCTGTCCTTTACGGCAGCCCAGCCCATTTGCAGTTGCTGGAAGAAAAAACCCCCTACAATTTCTTAATGATTGTTGTTATTTCTACCCCATTGTTCTATTGTCCCACCCACCTTATCTATTTCTACCCCCTTGGAACCAAACCACCCATTACAGTGTGAATCTGTGACAGTTTTAGTCGTCCTCTATAAATTGCTCTAGACCAAATTCATTTGTTATTTTATTATTTCTTCACATGTCATCTTTTGTTTGTACTTCCTTGCAAAATTTGAGTGTTGAACTTCATTTGTATTTATATGAAAATCGTTACTTTATTACTTTGATGTTACGATGAATTTTAGGATGTTTTAGAGATTTAGAAATTAGAAAGGAATGTGTCTTTGCACTGCAAATTGAAAATGATAATTAGCATGCTTTAGAATTAGGCTAATCAACAAGGAAAAATGCGAAATTAAAAAAGGATCAAGTTTACGCCCAAACCAAACCACACCAAACCCCATAACAATAGTTTGATTTGGTTTGCTTTCACACATAGTTTTAGTTAAAATTGAACCAAATCAATATTTACATAGTCATTGATTTAATTGTAATTTGAATACAAATCCAAACTGAACCCTAACCACCTCTAATTAATAACACGGTTTTACTCTATATCTAACACCCCAAACATCCATAAAAATACACCAATGAGGGATCTGGCTTTCCCATTCAACATAGTGTTGCTACCTTTACCTAAGACTAACAACTCATTTACTGCCAGTATGGTATAGTTCAACTGGTTGAACTCCTCTACCTCCACTCATGTGGACAGAGATTCGAAACCCCTAGACATCCAATAAATATTTGTGGAAACCCTCCGAAAACTAGTTTACTAATATTTTCTAATATAACCGCCTACATACTATCTAATTTACATTCTATTCCCAAAAAAAAAAAGTTCCCTAACATAAAAGATTAAGTACAACTCTATCTAATTTACATGGTAAGTCAATTAACCCAAAAATGAGATTCTTGGGCCCAAACGCCAGAAATGCACTCAAAGTATTTCTTTAATTCGAACCATCTAATGGTAAAACATAAGTTGAAGTTTTTTCCATTCACTTTAGGTCTAATTTTTGGATTTAGAGTTTTGAAAAAATTTTATATTTGTGTTAATATTTGGGTGAATTATGAGGAATTTGGGTCGAATGGATCAAAACAATTGACAAAAAATGAGATGTGTTATAAATTTTTCCAAATTGAAGATTACAATAATACAATTGACAAAATTAAAAATACAAAGACAAAAGTCATTGACCGGCAAACTAGAGGCACCTAAAATGACTTTTTGCAAAATTAAAATTAAGTGAAGACTTATTTACTGTTTCACCCCCTAAAACGAACGCTCAGTCTCACTTTACCCTCTTGAACTAAAAATTTCTCACTTCACCCCCTGTTTCTAAAATTTGCTAAAATTTTCTCACTTTACCACTTTTGTCCATTTCCATCCACAAAACCGTTAAGTGTACTGAAGTGGCATGGGCATTCTAGTAATTTTAGCTCTTTATCTTCAATCTCTCTTTGCTATCTCCCTCTGCCTCTCTCTTCTCTTTCCCCCTCTTCTCTTTCCTCTCTCTCCTCTTGGACCCAACCTCCATCGCACCCTACCCCACCCAGTCCCCTTCCTCCCTCTTTACTCTTCTCTCTGCCACTTTCTCCTCTCTACCTCTCTCTTCTCTCCCATCTCCTTGTTAGACCCAACCCCCACCCCAAACCTAACCCTCCATGGAATTACTCAAAACACCTAAACCACCTCCACTCAAAATAAATAAATAAAATCTCCTTGACAACCACTCAACATCTTTTCTCTTGGCGAAGATAGTGAGAGTGAAACATATAGAAGAAAGAAGAAGAGGGAGGAGGTGAGATGCAATGGAAGTGAAAGAAGAGAGATGCATAGGGAAGGGAGGAGTTGGGATGTGATTGAGGTGCACTGTGGGTTGGGTTTAGGGAGGGAGGGGGTGGGGTGTGATATAGGTGAGAGAAGAGAGATGCAGAGGAAGGGGAGGGGTCGAGATGCGATGGACGTGCATTAAGGGTTGGGTCTAGGGAGAGGAGGGGAGAGAAGAGAAAGATAGAGAGGAGAAAGAGGCAGAGAGAGAAGAGAAGAGAGAAGAGGGAGGAAGGGGTAAGGTGCGATGGAGGTTGGGTTCGGGATTGGAGAGAAGAGAGGGGCAAAGGGGCAGAGGGAGAGGAGAGAAGATAAGGAGCTAAAATTACTAGAATATCCATACCATGTCAGCATACTTGAATGGTTTTGTGAATGAAAATGGAGGGAAGTAAGTGAGAAAATTTCAGTATTTTTTAGAAATTAAGAGGATTAACTGAGAACATTTCAGTTCAAAGGGTAAAATGAGACCCGCGTCCTTTTCAGTGGTGAAACACCTTAAGGGGTGTATTCAATTGAGATTTTAATAGATTGTAATTACATGATTTTAATGTAAAGGATTTCAACCGGATTTGTAATTATATGATTTTACTCATGATTTTAATAGATTGTAATTACATGATTTTAGTTATGATTTTAATTCACTTAGGATTTTACTTATGATTTTAATAGATTGCAATTACATGATTTTACTTATATTTCTATACAAGCCTGAACTCTATCACCCATCATCATTCACCTAAATACATAACCTGAAGGAATGTACCCAATTTTTAGGATACATATACCCAATTTTTAGGGTTAATACAAAGATGAAGGCATAGTAACCATCAATGGTTAGTCGAGGGAGAGTACATCGACATCAACAATGTAACTCCTAAGATAGTCATACATGGCCAGAATGAATATGTTAAAGAAACACAACACAACAGAGAAACCAACAATAGAAATACAAAAGCATAAGTAGAGGCTAGAAGCTACATCCAAAACCATCAACACCTAATGCAAAACATATAGCACTAGAAATACAAAATAAAGAAACATAATGAAAACTCCTAGCCCAAACCCATGACTACTCCTAATTTTTGTCAACGCTTGGACCAAAACTGTGGAGTAAAAAAACACCTTGTACCTTGTCAACGTTTCTTCTAGATTATGAGTAAGGCTTCTTCTTTTATTTTTTTTGTTTTGTCCTAGTCCCAAACATTTTGGGACAGGGAATTAGAAAAAATATTTAGCCATGTGTGCTGTATGCGCAGCAGCTATGCATAACAAAAAAAAGAAAAAAAAAAGCGTCTTTAAGGCATTGGATCAAGCAACTTGTGGGCACACTAGCATAGTTGTGGAGGGCTGCAACTCCTTGCGAGGAAATGTCTACAATAAGCAGGAGATTCTAAAAAAAGAGTATCGAATATATAATTTGCTCCAAATAAGTTTGTCTACAAGGAAAGAAGAGCTATTGAAAAATGCCCATTAGCTCCAGGAGAGGCAATATTATCTTTCTTGTTAATGTTTCTTTATCGTCTCTCTTATGAAAAGTTTTTTTTTTATGTACGGTCGAATAGTGGGAAAAAAAAGAAGAGAGCATATATGAGAATCATGCATAGGAAGATGAGATTTGTTATGTGATTTGGTATTTATATCTGTTGAGGCCCAAAAATCCAAGGGCTAGGCCCAGGATCATTCTTAGCCCAACTCGAATAAATCGCGAGAAAGGCTCGATCAGGTCATAAAAAAAATTGAAGAACGCGCTTACATAAGTTGAGAGGCATGAGTCACGCCAAGCAAGCATGCAGAAAAGGACCAAAATGCACCGGCTTTGTAAATTTACACTCACCTAAATCTCACGCTATTTGACCCGGTCATGGCCAATCATAGTAGTGTGAGTGGGCTAAATCAACACGTGGAGCCATGCGAAGAATCACTATTCTAATACCAAGCCATGCTACAAGCTTAAGTGGGTCCAAGACACGTAATTACCCGGGGCTTGCTGAGAATGTTTGGTGTGAATGGGTACAAGCACTCATAAGGCCCATTGAGGGAACAAGGAATGAGAGTTTTGGGCTACTTGGGAGCACCAAAACTTAAGCCCATTTATTGGGCCCAAATACATGGGTTAGCATGAGAGAGAGGAGAAAATGATCCAATCCTTCAGGAGGATACCTTGTAGCCCACTATAACACTTCGGCAAAACACAATCAATAGAATGCCCAAAATTAGTAAAGCCATTTCCAGCAACTTGACGAAAACCCATCAAGCGCTGGAAATAATAGGCTAATGACCCAATGACGTGCATACAAGCCCAGCCCAACAACTTATAAAAACCGAGCACCGAGTTCCACCCCTGTTAGAACTCCAAGGACGGCCAACTAAGGAGCCATGGCAGAGACCGAAGGAAATCTATGAAGGTAGGAAGAATACCTATCGGACAAGAAGCTCTACCCATCTTTGTTTCCATATTACAAGCTTCATTTTGAAAACCAAGAGGGAAAAGCAGGTGGCGCCTCACCCTCATGGGGAGGTCCAGCTGCGTCAAATCCTTGGAACCACAAAGGGTTTCTTACCCATGCACCTTGGATAGGAGAGTTTCACCAAAATAGGATTGAGTGGGGAGGAGCAAAAGGAAAAGGAAGAAGAAGACTAGATGAAATTAGGGTTCTTCGAGCCTATAAAAAGGAATTTCTTCTACCCAACAAAATCATCATTCACAGCCTGACCAAGCTTTGTCAAGCAAGCTAAGAATTTGCTCAAGCCACCCAAATCTTCTTCCTCGTTTTTTTTTTCTTCCTTTAAGATAGAAATCGTTCTAATTTTCCTCTGCCTTACTTCAAACTTTCGTTCTCTGTAAGAAAACCATGCTTCTCTCTCTCTCTCTCTCTCTCTCTCTCTCTCAAAGTTGCTAAACTTGTGAAAGTTTAGCTCCCATGCTACAAGCTCCTCAAGCTAAGTTACTCATCAATTTATTATGATTATCTGGCTATTAGTGAAAAGAACCTAAGAGTGTTTTTCTAAAGTTTCATCAGACTTTTCAAAAACCCTTTTAGGAGCTTGGTTCTCAAACTTAGGCACTTGGGGAATTTCTGTTCGTTTTCTTCTTATGGCAGTCCAAGCCCATTCGTCAGGCTGCTGGAACAAAAGACCCCTACAATATCACACACTCAAAAGTCTCACACAATACATCATTTAATAAAATACCTAAAAATCGATAAGTTTTTGAATACCACAGTACTTTTTCTTATTTTTAAAAGTCCTAATTAAATATCACCGAACTCATATTGATTATTTACATTTTTTTAATTAAATACCACCAAATTTTTATTAATTACTTAAAAATCATAATTAAATATCACCATACTTTTAAGCTTAAAAAAAAATAGAAAAATTAGGTATTAGACATAATTAACTTTACTAATTAGTATTTGAGACATTGGGCATTTTTGTTTTGGTTTTAATACCTAGAAAAGAATTGTTATTAGGCCAAAGAGGAGGCCCATATTCGTTGGGCCTGTCTAAATTATAAAGGTAAAATACAATTTTACCCTTTTGTTTTAAAATCAAATTTCAGCACCTCTCCCTCTCTCTCTCTCTCTCTCTCTCTCCTCTTCCTTATTCACTCCAGCAATGACGACTCCCTCTTCTCTCCATTGACGATACGACGCCCTCTCTTTCTCCTCTTCTTTTTTCGCTCAATCAACGACGACGACACCCGCTCTCTCTCCTCTTCCTTATTTGCTCCATCAACAACGACACCCTCTTGCTCAATTTTCTGGTTGGTTTTCCTTTTATTTCTTCCTTTTTCGTTCGATTATCATGCCGAATCTGTCAGTTTTTTTGTTCGATTATCATGCCGAATCTTTTTCGTTCGATTATCATGCCGCATCCTGTTCCAAAATTCAGTGCAGTTTGTTTGTTTCCTTCTAATTGGATAATCTTTCGTTCGATTATCATGCCGAATCTGTCAGTTTTGGGTTTTTCGAGCTCAGTTTTGTGGCTCGATTTTGTGGCGCGATCTTGTGGCTCAGTTTTGTGGCTCCATTTTTTTTGCCTCCACTGTTATAAACTGCATCTGTTTGTTGGAGTGTTGGCAGAAACTGCATTGCAGTTTCTGGTTTCATAAAGGCAATGTTACAACTGCTTATGGAGTTAAATGTGTTTTGATATTAGTTTTTGTACTTTTAACGTGGTTTCCTTTTGGTTTCTATTCTATTTGTTTTGCCTCCTCTATTATAAACTGCATCTGTTTGTTGGAGTGTTGGCAGAAACTGCAGGTTTCATAAAGGCAATGTTACAACTGCTCATGGAGTTAAATGTGTTTTGATATTAGTTTTAGTACTTTTAACGTGGTTTCCTTTTGGTTTCTATTCGATTTGTTTTGCCTCCTCTGTTATAAACTGCATCTGTTTGTTGGAGTGTTGGCAGAAACTGCATTGCAGTTTCTGGTTTCATAAAGGCAATGTTACAACTGCTCATGGAGTTAAATGTGTTTTTATCTAAGTTTTAGTACTTTGAACATGGTTTTCTTTTGGTTTCTATTCAAATTTAAGGGTATGTTATCACATAAAGTGCAATGTTGTTTCTGTTATTTCAGTTTTTGACTATAAACTGCAGTTTCTTGTTTCATAATTCGATTTCATACTAATATTTGGATTTCTATTGGAATGTTACAACTGCTCATGTACATTATTTAGTGATTTTAATTGTTTTCTATTTTTGTTTGTTGTTTTGTTTGCATTTTCCAGATATTGGGAAATGATTGGGCAGCAATGGTTCTGCAGCTGGAGTTGTGCTTCCGCCAATTACAAAGAGGCCAGCCGGAAGACCACCAACAAAGAGGATCAAAGTTTTTGGTGAATTTAAAAGGCCATTGAAATGCAGTCGGTGCAGTGTTGCTGGGCACAATAGGAAGACTTGCAAGGCTATTATATGAACACTCCTTCTCATTTGACAATTTTTTATTTTAGATATGGTTTAGCGAATGTATAGTCAGTTTCTGCGTTGCACTTTTTGCAAAAACTGTATTGCAGTTTTAGTTGCTTGTAATTGGCTACACAGCTTCTAATTGGATATTGTGATTCTTTTTTGAAGTTAATGAAAATTATACAATTGTTTAATGAGTGGATATTCGTTTTCGACTGCTATTCAATGCTTGTTTTCAGATTTTGAGCAGATTTTGTTGCAGAAACTGCAGTGCAGTTTCTGTTTATTTGTTGTAGATTATGAGCAGAAACTACATTTCAATGCTGACCTACTTAAATGTGTTTTGAACAAAGTTTTAGTACTTTGATTATGGCTTTGGCTTTTGGGTTCTTTTCACATTTTTTGAGCTGATTTTTTATTTTTATTTATTTATATAAACTGCACTGCAGTTTTAATTTGTTGCAGTATTTTTGACCAGAAAATTCAATGCAGTTTGTTTGTTTCCTTTTCGTTTTGTTGCAACCTGTTCCAAGATTATATTACAGTTTATATGTATAGGAAATATGTTCTCATATACCATAACTAGAAATATTTACAAACATCCACAATAATTAAGATACATATTGTCTTGAGTTAACGAAAGGCAAATCACTAGAGACGATTAATTACACAGTTTTTGTGGTGTAGGAGTTTTGTGACATATTGTGCTCGATATTCATTCATGAATTTCTTGTCCACGCTTTTTGAAAGGGGTTTTCTTGAGAAGCTTCTTCTGCCTTTCATTGAGCTTGTCCTTTATGTCTCTAATGATGCTGTTGAAAGCATAGGCATTGCACCGAAATTGGACATAGTCCGGGTGCTTTGCTTTCCGATCATAGTTTGGCTTTGGCTTTGGCTTACTCTTTTGAGCCATCGTTTTGATTCTGCGCTTTGGTTGGTTTTCAGCTTCATTCTTTTGTGGTGACATTTCTTGTTCCATGTTGTGATATGCACTGCAGTTTGTGGTCAAAATCTGCAACAAACAACCAGAAACTGCTGCTCAAAATTTGATGTGAAAAGAAACCAACAGGCAAAAACAGTACTGAAACTAATATCAAAACACATTTAACTTCATGAGCAGTTATAACATTCCCATAAACCCTAGTAAAAAGCACTCTGAAATTGAATTATGGAACCAGAAACTGCAGTTTCTGGTCAAAATCTGCTACAAACAACCAGAAACCAAAAGGCAAAGTACTAAAACAAATATCAAAACACATTTAACTTCATGAGCAGTTATAACATTTCCATAAACCAGCAAAAAGCACTCTGAAATTGAATTATGGAACAAGAAACTGCAGTTTCTGGTCAAAATCTGCTACAAACAACCAGAAACCAAAAGGCAAAGTACTAAAACAAATATCAAAACACATTTAACTTCATGAGCTGTTATAACATTCCCATAAACCAGCAAAAAGCACTCTGAAATTGAATTATGGAATCAGAAACTGCAGTTTCTGGTCAAAATCTGCTACAAACAACCAGAAACCAAAGGAAGAAACAGTACTGAAACCGTCGTCGGTGTAAAACCTAAAATCGAAGAGAGTACTGATTCATTTTCTTACGGTTTAGCTTCGGTCGTCATCGGTGGTCGTTGCTCGTCGTCGTTGGTCGTCGTCGCCGTTGGTCGTCGTCTTCGTTTCTGGTCGTCCCCGTTGCTGCTCATCGACTTCGTTTTTGGAGAATAGTTTGTAGGTTTGCTGTGGGATATGAAAGGTCGCGCGAAACCAGTTTGCAATAGCACATGTAGTAATTTTAGAGTTGTTGGATGTCCTGTTGGTAAAATTAGGTGGTTTTGGTTTTATATTAATTAAACAAAATTAATTATCTTTCTTTCAAATTAATTAAGTTTTTTATGGGTTAAAACTAAAGAGCCCAAAAAAAATCCATTAAAACCACAATTGAATACACCCAAAGACCCATCCCCGCTTTTTCCCCTTTCTTCACTCTCGGCAGCTCCCCGTTCTCAACCTCCGACCACCCTCACCAAAACAACCACAGCCACCATTTTCTTTCTCCCCTTCTCTCTCAATCACTCTCTGAACCCTACCAACTGCAAATTCCAATGTTGCAAAATCTAACCAAATAGTGATCAAGACTTCAAATTTCCATGGGAAGCAAGCACTAACCCACAACCAGGATCAACCAGAGACGGAGAGAGAGTGAGAGAAACTTGAATATCGGCTGGCTAAGCTTTTTTTTTTTTTTTTTTTTTGGGTTTGATACATTATTTAGAGCTGAGTTGTGGGTTTTGTGAGTTTCCCAATTCCGATGGAGAATAGTTCAGCAATATCATGTCCTTCAACTCCTCGCTGGAACTCCGAGAGGCCATTCCTCACTGGCCGCTTTCATCAGGTTCCTCTAATGTTCTTCACTTCATTTTTCTCTGTGAGATTTGCGAATGCCAGTTCAAAATTTTCATTTTTGTTTCAGGAAACCAAAACGACTTCGCGTTTCTTCGACACCAAGGGCTATTCCGTTGATTCCCTTGGGTAAACATCATGTCACATCTTCATCCATTTACATTTCTGGTCATACTCTTCTTCTTTTTGTCTTTTTAATTGAAAAAGAAAAACAATTTTTGAATTTTGCAGCTTGGGATCCGAAAAGGCCATTGGTTGTTACAATGCTGCTGTTCAGGTGAGTTTGAATTTGAATTTGAATTTGAATATGGAACTTTACAATTTTGGATGAAAGGTAGTCGTGCTTATGATGGTTGTTGCACAAGTAGGAACTTGTGGTCATCGATGACCTCTTGTCTGCAATGGTTGGGATCCAAGGACGCTACATTTCGATCAAAAGGGCCCACGAAAAAGAGGATAATTTCACCTTTCAAGTTGATGCATCCATGGATTTAGCTCTTCAGGTGTGAATTGGCACAATCTCTCTGTTGTTTTAGACTTGGCACTTTAATATTTATCACTTTTTATTGGTACTGAAATGCTTCAGGAATTGGCAAAACGGGTATTTCCTCTGTGTGAGAGCTTTATGCTCATTAACCAGTTTGTTGAATCAAGATCTCAATTCAAGAATGGTCTGGTGAATCATGCCTTTGCTGCTGCACTCAGGGCTCTCCTTCTAGTACGGTTCCCTCCCCTCCCTGTTTTAAGCCCTTCTTATGCACGTTATGTTTGTTTCATTAACCTGTGATTGGAATATTTGGTATTTGTTCGTTCTTCAACATGTGTATTTCTTTCTCCTACTGAAATCTGTTTTCAGTTTGAGTTTCTTATTTTTACATAAAAGTTACTCTATGGCAACTCCATTTCTTTCATTTAGACCTAAGGTTCATGGATGAAGAAAAGTATTAAGCATGGATATAAAAAAGGATGAAGTGATCTCCCCCATTGAACACCTCCATCTGGTTTTTCTGTATTAGGATTACCAGGCCATGGTGGCACAATTGGAACACCAGTTTCGACTTGGAAGACTGTCCCTACAAGGCTTGTGGTTTTACTGTCAGGTTTGAGGTTCTCTCAGACAAATTTTAGCTATTTTTTAGGGGTTTTCTTTTATTTACCTAAATGGGCTCTCTAATCTGCGTTGCAGCCAATGATGGGGTCCATGCAAGCACTATCTAACGTAATACAGAGGGCTTCAGCTAATAATTTTGCAGGTTCTGCAGTTCTTAACCTCTTGCAGAGCCAGGTTAATCCTTATGTCTGAGTCACTCTGTATTTTTTTGGAGATAATAGGAATTACATAACCTCGGGTTGGTCCCTTTGGAAGTAATAACTGTTCTCACTGCATGTTTCTCATTCTTACCTTTTGTCCTGTTGCCATTGCTGCATACTGTGGCTCTTTGAAATATCCAGGCTAAGGCCATGGCTGGTGATAATGGTGTAAGGTCATTGCTAGAAAAGATGGCAGAATGTGCGAGCAATGCATACCTTGGAATATTGGAGAGGTACTCTTTTGCAAGCGTGCTGTCAAGTTGCAACCATAATTTTGTGTTAAAATTGCAACTTCCTCTGCCAACTTGTTATACATCTCTAGTTGAACATGAAAAGCTAATTACGTAAGCATAATATGCTACAAAGATACAGAGAGTTTTATTCCCTTCTACGAAGTTTCTTCCGTGTTCTTTTAATACTGTAAACTGTAATTCCTTCTTCTCCCTGACTAACTTAATTTCCACTCGGTTATCTCATTTTATTTTGTGTTGGGGGAGGGTGGAAGGGCAGGTTCCAAAAAAGTCTTTTAGAACGGCCAACGTAGGCTTATTTGGGAAATTGTCCTGTACTAAGACGTGTTTTAGACCCAAGGTTACCATGGGCACATATTTGACACTAGTATTCTTGGGAGAGGGATTAGAAGCTAGGAGACCATAGTCTTGCAAAAATAGTCTGAACCTGACGAGCTTTTTGGACCAGGGAGCCTTCGGTAGGGCCTGGGCAAAGTTTTCTGGCATAGCCCTACCTGTACATGAAAATAGAGGCCCAAGCTTTTCTTAAGAATTCTGTTTAATTGAAAGTTCCTATTATTGCTTAACCTTAACTTGAACTTAGGTTCTACTACGTACTTACCTCATCCAAATGCCACTTGACATATGGGGATTTTATAATTACAAAATTATAGTTAAAAAATATATAATCTCTAACCAATGAGGATGTGGTTGTGTTTCAATCCCTCAATCTTGTGCCCAGCATGACCCGTTAAAGTGTTATTTACATAAAAGTTACCCTTTTTTTTTTCCTTTCTATGTAAAAGAAAAGAAATTTCTGTGCGGCATGTCAAGGTTTTATCATCTTTCTTTACAGCAGGTGTAAAATGGGTTGGGTCCATGATGTGTTCTGCCCAGCATGACCCGTTGGACAAGTTGTGCACGGCGGAACAAACATTGATAGTGTTGTGTCATGTCAGGTCGTTTTAAAGATGTTATGCCCGTTGCCTTCCCATCCTGCTTAACCCTGTATTTATTGTGCTGTCTTCTCTATGAAATAATTATGTGTATAAAGATATTGTTTTTCTATGTTCATGTGCATTTTCTTGGAGGAATAGTATTATGCCCCTTGTTTCTATATATATTCAATCCTCTAATAGTTTTGACATGGATTTCTTATTTTAAATCTATTATAATGTGGAAAGACAGATTAAGTTGTTTTGTTTCTTTTCCTTAGGCAGTGGTGGATTTAGGTATCATTTGTTCAATACTTTATTACTCGTTCTGATTGACCCTATGTATGGAATCAAAACTTACTTTTAGGTGGGTTTATGAAGGAGTCATTGATGATCCTTATGGTGAATTTTTCATTGCTGAGAACAAATCTCTTCAAAAGGTATATTTTGTGAGTTCGCAATTATGAGTGCATCAAATTTATGCTTATTATGTTACAGTTTGTAAAATCTTACAGGAAAGCCTGACTCATGATTATGATGCCAAGTATTGGACGCAACGTTACAGCCTCAAGGATGGAATCCCTAGCTTCCTTGCAAATATTTCTGGGACAATTTTGACCACCGGAAAATATCTAAATGTCATGAGAGAATGTGGGCACCATGTGCAGGTTCTGGTTAATTATCCATTACAATGGTTCTTATATTATAATCATCCATTATATTATCCCTTTGCGTCAATATGGTTGTGTTAGTACATGTCATTGACTGGATTGTATGAATAGGTCCCTCAATCAGAAAATTCAAAATTGATGAGCTTTGGCTCGAACCATCGCTATCTTGAGTGTATAAAATCTGCTTATGACTTTGCCAGCAGTGAGCTCTTAAATCTCATCAAAGAAAAGGTGAGGTTCAGTTTGTCAGTATTTGGTTTTCCCCTGAATTTTCTTTTGTGCTTTTTGGTTTTTTTTTTTTTTTTTTTTTTTTTAATATGCTTACATTCATGCTGCATTGTCCTCATTGCAATTCGTTTATGTTAGCGAACCTTCTCTGTTTTCTTGTGTAGTATGATCTGATGGGAAAGTTACGATCTATAAAGCACTATCTTCTTCTTGATCAGGTATATGTATATTGTTTTGTGACCAGTGAACTTGGAAATAGATCAATTATATAATACATTGTAATATGGAGATACCATGTTTAATCTACAATTGGGACAAGAAATTGTTGAACCATCCATACCAGGTGGGGCTAGCTCAGCTGTCCCTTATAATACTATGAGCATAGTGGACATACATATCTTTCTGTCTAAGGTTACGATGGTAATGGTTTATGTGTTGATACTTTCAACACTGAGTAGAAGTGTGTGCACATTTTGCCTCTTCAACCATGTAAATGTAATTGTGTAAGGTCGCTTTAATTTCTTCAAGCCCTAGGAAGGAGCATGTTTGGTTTACAGTTCTAAGTCTTGGTACCTCCAGAAGTACTTGGTGATTTCTCTACAGTTATGTGCATGTCAAAGTATTACCTTTTCAATCTAGCAAATTTGCCTATAAGGTTGGTTCTATGAAAATAGATGACTTTTTGGAGAGGCCTTTATAATAATCTCTCTTCTACATGCATATGTAAGAATTTGGCTTAATTTGTAGCGAGTATTTCAAAAAAATCAAAATCCTCCTTTTTGATTTAGGAAGTAGAAACCATTAGAGTGTTATGATCCAATTTTTTAGGTCCCAAAAATCAAGAGTAATGTATACTACTGCTACTTGAAAAAAAAAAAAAAAACTCCTTAAAAGAAGGTGCTAGAACATGAGACGTTCATGATTTATGTTATTCAAGATTTACTTTTTTAATTTCAGTTACCAGAAGATTTACCACAGTAATTTGTATGACATCTTTGGTACTTATTTATCTATTTTTGTGAGAAAAACATAGGTTTTTTTGGAGAAAGAAGATATGATTGTACTTATGCAAATCTTGGTTAGGATGCATGAAGGGCATGCTGATGGTTAAATATTTGTGCCATTTTTTTGGATCTGGTTAAGAAAAGATCTATCACATTATGCATGGATAAAGCTTGTTTCTTTTTCTTTTGTTCAATTTTATAAAAAAAATTAGTGTTATTCAAAATCAAGTAGCTGATGGTGTCTGTACAGGGTGATTTTTTAGTTCATTTCATGGATATTGCTCGAGATGAGCTTACGAAAAAGCTTGATGAGATTTCTGTGGAGAAGCTGCAGGTTTGGCCTTCACTCTTCATAGTCCCTTACAGGCCAATACTTCTCTATGTTTTCACAGTTCGAAATAACTGAGATGTTTAAGCTTTTGTTTTGTTAAATAGTCTCTTCTAGACCTTGCTTTGCGTACCACAGCAGCTGCAACAGATCCTTGCCATGAGGACTTAACATGTTGCGTGGTAAGCAACTCTCTCCTTTTTCTTGCATATGAAAAATTTCTGAATTGATTTTGCATCAATTAAATAGTTTCACTGTTTTTCTTCAGGAAACATCTTCTTTGCTTAAAAAACTGGGGACACTTACCGATGGTGAAAGGAGCAGGAATGTTCCTGATGATAATGATCTAGAGGAGCCAGTGAGCATAACAGGACTTGAGACATTTTCTTTGAATTATAAGGTTTGTTAGAAAAACAGTGATTTCCTCAGTACTGTTTTCATTTTCTTTGTTCAGACTACACGATTGACGTGTTTACCCAAACGGCACCTGCACCCAAAAAAAAAAAACACACAAAATAGCATAATTTATACCAAAGACTTCATCATCCAAATTCTCCCTCCTCCCTCCCCGGTTCTGTATTTGTAGGGATTCAATGAGACTCTTTCTCTCAACTATTGCAGTAAAAAGATAGTATAAATTACTTAACAAGATGCATATTTGGAGAATGTTCTTGGTTTGAATTTTCTTAAATGGATCTAGCTCGTGAGAGTTTTCGTATGATGCCATTTTGATCTCATCCTGCATCATGATCAAACCATTTTTCTTTGATTTGCTGACTATTTGGTTCTTTTTCAGATTCGGTGGCCATTGTCTATTGTTATCTCTAAACATTCCTTAACAAAGTACCAGTTGATTTTCCGCTTTCTTTTCCACTGTAAGCACGTGGATCGCCAACTTTGTGGGGCATGGCAAGCACATCAAGTATGGGCTTGACTAGTTTCTGTTTTGTTTTTTCATCTAGCCAGGCCAGATAGCCTCATTTCCCTGTTTAATTAAATGGAAATATATATTTGCAGGGAGTTCGTGCCCTCAACATGCGTGGAACTGCTATCTCCAGATCCTCTTTGCTCTGTCGTAGCATGCTGAAATTTATTAATAGCCTTCTACACTATCTAACATTTGAGGCAGGTTTTACCTTGCCAAATTTCTTTTTCGCCAGATGCTTTTGCCATGCTATGGTTGTAGTTTGTGATGTGCTTGTTTTTTCCTATATTTAAGTACTTTTTCTCCTTTAGTTCTTTTTTCTTTTCTCCATTGGTTTTGGTTTTTATTGGTTTACTTCCTTTCTCTTTATTCGGCCGTTGTCGTTACAGCACAGCATGGTACATTCCATCGGACACTTTCAAATGCTGAATTTTTTTTTGGGAATGGTTGAATCTTAGGCTGGGAATGCTTGCATTTGACACCTAAACACCCTTGTGTGGTGCAGGCTTAGATATGCATTGTGTACAATTTTTATTTTTATTTTTTGATGTATGATCCTTGTTGCATACCTCCTGTTGCAAATCACTCTATGTAATGTTAGCTTGTACTTGAGAAATAATGTACATCTACAAAGTTATGTCCGACCTTTCAAGGTTCTGTAAAGATAACTGGCTAGGTCTGATGGGGCTGGGGTTCATTCTGTCCTGTTGACCACAAGGGAAACATAATAAAATACTGCCCGACCTTAAGAAATCCAATTCGAGTTCTACATTCCTGAAATATATTTTCCTAGCAATGTTGAAAAAATAACTGGCGTTATGTTTATTGACAACAGAACTTGTTTACAGGTTATTGAGCCTAATTGGCACGTGATGCATAATAGACTTCAAACTGCAAAGAGCATAGATGAGGTATGGTCTTCCTCTTATAGAAATTCTCGTCTTCATTTGAAACAAAGAAAAAAGAAATGTTTGGCTGAAAAGAAGAATGCCACTTATTGGACATTCTGATAGAGGCAGCAGTATTTATTTTATGTAGAAGTACCTCATGATTGACTTTCAAGGCTCTTCATGATACAGGTTATCCAACACCATGAATTTTTCCTTGATAAGTGTTTGAGGGGATGCTTGCTTCTTTTGCCTGAATTTCTCAAGGTTTGTTCTTACTACATCCAAGCATACATGCATAACTAGACATAAAGGGATATATAGTAGAAGAGGTAACTAGAAATAGAGGGATGTAATAAATATAGAAGAGGTTGGAGAGAAGATCTCTTCCATTTGAAAGAGAGAAAAACTTTAATAAGGGAAAATGGAAGGATGTGCATCATAGTAGGTATGTTTGAGGCCAGGGAGATATGCTAGTGCAGAATGTTTCTGTGAGGATGATGATAGCCTCCATGTTTGATGTAGGTCCTAGTAAGATATTAGAAAAATTCAGGTATCACTCAGCCTTCAGCATTATAGATCTTGGACTCGCTCCAAATCAAATCATGTCTCTCACACAAGCATGAGAACTTAAATTCTTTCAGTATTAACTTTCATATTCTTCAATAAATTTCCTTTCAATTAATACACTTTAACATGCTAGTAAAGACGCTCGTCATGAGACCTATAAATTGATTATGCAACATAGAGAATAACAATGAACTTAATATACGTCTAAGTTGCATTTATTACAGAACAGTGGATCAGGACATGTTGAAATGGGATCATATGTCTTTGGGATCATATGTTCAGAACTTAAGTTCTGGAGTTCTTGGGTAGCCTTTGTGATTTTCCTCAAAAGTGAGTTCTCTGAATGCAGAAGGTGGAGAGGCTGAAATCACTTTGCCTACAATATGCAGCTGCAACTCAGTGGTTGATATCATCTTCTATTGATGTTCCCAGCCTTGTTGAGTCTGATGGTTCACTTGTGTCAGAAAAACCCAGGCAATCAAAATCACGGCGCCCATATCAGCCATTAAAATTAAGCTCCAGCAATAAAACTGTTGCTGATTCTATTCTGTAAGTTTGAAATGGCTATGGAGTATGTGCATAATTACACACACAAATACACCTCTATCTCGCTCTCTCTCTCTCTGACTCATTTATATTACAGCAAATTTGAGAGGGAGTTCAATGCAGAGCTTCAGAGCCTGGGACCAATATTGAACAGTAGCTCCAAAGCAGAACCATATTTGACTCATCTTTCGAAGTGCATCTTAGGCATTGGAAACGAACTATGAATTCTGGCTTCTTTTCTGTTACTTCGGTTTCAAGAGTTAACGGTTTGTGAAAATGTTTTCCTGCTGTTGTGCTAGGCTTGTGTTTCGTAGCATGCCAAGAATGTCTAAAGTTTAGGTACTTGTTAGAGAATTTTGAGTTGGTGCTGTGTATGGGGGAAATTCTGTTATTTTTTATTTTTTGTTCTGTTGATTTTTGTTTTTGGGGTGGCCGGTGGGTGTTTAGATTCATTGTTAATTTCTATCAAAGATTAACGATGATATACAATGTCATCCCCTGAATTTTAATTTCATCATCTGTATCATCGGTTGAAGTATCAACTTGTTTGGTAAAAAAGGTTCACAGAAACTTGTCGCAACTAGTGAAGAACAATTCAGTGAATATTAAAGAATAGAACCATTACAAACGCGAAATATTTGGGAAAGCAGCAACAAAATTTGCTGCCACAAATGAGATGAGGAACACAAGCGGCATGGCTTTAAAGTCCAATTTTCTCTCTCTCTCTCTCTCTCTCTCCCCCATATGTTGGACTCACCTCTGTTCTCAGCTCATGTGAGAGAGAGAGTTGGAAGCGTTGGGGGAAGTAGTGGTGTAGTATTTCTTGATGGGTTGAGGTTTGCTAAGGCCCGTGGCTTAAGGAATATCAGTGTTGAAGTGGATTCGAATGCATGCTTGTCGACTGTTAAGGAGGAGTTGTCATGCTCGAAGTGGTCTTTATTTCCTATCCACTGTGAAATCAGAGTTCTAAAGGCTTCTTTCTCCTACCTCCGATGGTCATGGGTCCCTAGGGAAGCAAACCAAGCTGCAGATTGGGTAGCTTCGAGTGTTAAAAGGAGGGGGTTGTGCGCTGAGGCTTGGGTCATTCGACCTCCAACCTCCCTGATTTTCATTCTATTCCGAGGCGGTTTGCCTTGTCCTCTCCGAAATTGTTGCGATTATGGGGATGGTAGTTCTTGGTCTTAGTTTGTTTCTTTCGCTGCTTGTTTTTTGTTTCTTGGACTGTTGGGTCTTGCTGTTCTGTTGGAAAAGTCAATATTCATGCAGAAAAAAGATGAAGAAAAAAAAAAAAAAAAAACCTTGTAACAGTAATTCAGACCGAAAGAAACCTATAAAGTCAGACACACTGACAGTTAGCTGCCAAAAATCAAAAAGCTTCGAAACCTATTGCAACCCCCAAAAAAGCCGAGATGGTAAACATAATCCTACTAGTGAGTAATCTTGTACGGTAAATCTAAAGTGAATTGGGAAAGTAATTCATCTTGATAGGAATAAACAAAAAAGAGAACATAACAAACAAATAACGAGGATCAGAGGAGCTATCCCTACTTGTTGATTTGATTTATATTAGATTATAAATTTTGAAGTAGGATTCATGTATTAAATGATTTCTTTTGTGTAAGTAGGTAAACACCGGTGAAGTTAAGGATGAAATTTATTCCTTTTCTTCTTATTTCCCAGTTATTAAAGGGATTTAGATTTCCTTGAAATTTTAGGATTCTTATATATCCAGTAAAATCTAGTATATATATAGGGCACATTGTGTGATGAAATATCAAACTGTTCTATTGCCCCATCATATTGGACGCCATAGCGTAGCTTCTCAGATCTTGTTCCATTCTTTTCAACTCCAAGACAAGACACATGATGGCTTCTTCTTCAAGAAAATATCCGAACGGGCTAATGATTACTGTCATTGTGATCGTCTTTTCTCTCACACTCTTTTCTTTTGTTTCAGAAGCTAATTCAATGGCAGTAAGAGATGGAGATCATCAGCAGTTAGAAAAGCAGATGAAGATGGTCTTGGGTTCAAAGCCTCCTGGGTGTGTTAACAGGTGCGTGGGCTGCATACCTTGCACGCCCACTCAAGTTGTTTCTCCACCTGATAAGAATAATAATCCCAAGGCAACAAATACAAATCAGGGAGATGAGGGCTATTATCTCCTCTCATGGAAATGCAAATGTAGGAACAAGTTGTTCGAACCTTGAATATTTTGTTTTAGCTTAGCCTAACAGTGATGGTTATGTTTTGTATTGTTTTTGTTTTTTTATACAAGTAATATTAATAAAAGAGAGATTCAAATACAGGACTTTGAGTGAAGAGATACTTATCTATTCTTAATAACTTGACCTACGAATCCCTTAGTTCTATGGTTTGTTTTAGCATAACCTAGCTATGTTCCTATATTTTGTATTAGGTTGACAGAATAAAATTTCTTACTAATATTTACACTTTGGATGGATGGCTAATGCTTATGCAATAGATAATTGGAAAACGTCACTTTTGGTCCATGTGGTTTATTATTTTTACTACTAAAGTCCCTGTGATTTCAATTTCGTCAATTTTGTAATTGTAATTTTAAATTTTCTTAACTTTGTTACTTATGGAGGGGCAATTCAATCCACAAATTATTACAAATTTCATTCCCTTTAAAATTAAACAATACAAATATAAATTTATATAAAAAATAGTTTTAAAATAAAAATGAAACCTCTCCCTTCTCCTCTCAAACCTACACAAACCAACAGTACGCACCCAACCCCAGCCAGCCACCGCCTCCATATAACCCAACCACCACCGCAACTACCCAAGCCCGCCGCATCCCCAACCGACCAAATCGCCCTGAACAACCAAACTTTTTGGGCTCAGTCATATTTCTCTAACCAAAAGCATAGGCTGCTGGAGTTGGAAGAGCCAAAGGTCCTTGGTTCTATGACATCCCTTTCATCAAAATCATAGGCTGGGGTGAGATCTTGCTTGGTGTTTGAGTAGCTTACAAACAAAATAAAAAATAAAATAACCAAATCTTTGCAATTGGGTTACATGTCAGGTGGTTTCGTCATGGGGAGAGGTCAAGTGGGCGGTGGGGTAGGGGTTAATCTGGTCTGTTGAGAAGTGGCTGGATCCAAGTTGGGGGAGGGGTTAATCTGGTTTGCTGTGAAGTCTGGGTTTGTTTTCTCTTCGGTTTGTTCGCCGACGACAATGGTATGGTGTGAAGTCAAATTGTTGAGTTTGGATTGGTTCTTAAGCGATTTGGTTGTTTGGGGATGGGGCGGGCTTGGGTGGCCCGAATGGTGGTTGGGTTACAGGGAGGTGGTGGCTGGCTGAGGTTGGGTAGTGACTGTTGGTAGGTGTAGGGTTGAGAGGAGAAGGTTAGGGCCGGAGAGGTTTTATTTTTATTTTAAAATTATTTTATATAAAATTATATTTGTATTGTTTAATTTTAAAAGGAATGAATTTTTTTTAAAATTTATGGACAGAATTGCCCCTCCACAAGTATCAGAAGTTAAGAAAATTTGATAGAAATTGAGTATTGTCTTTGAATTGCATCAAATTGAAACCACAGGAGTAAAATTGACAAAATTGAAATCACAGAAACTTTAGTGGTAAAAGTGATAAACTATAGGAACCAAAAGTGACGTTTCTATCAACCCATTATCTGCGAGGGCTTTGTCTTGCATGAGAATGTTTACTCGGGGCCAGCCCTTCATTCTTCACCTTCTTCGTGAAGTGAAGGTTACTATAAAAGTCCTGTTGTTTTGGTTGGTTAGTACTAAGAAGTCTTTGACAAATAATGAGAAGAAGAAAAAAGACAAAATATGCTACAGACTTTTCTTGTGCAACTAGAGCATCTCCATCCCAAAAAGCAAGTGAATAGTGTCAGAGTCTTGCCTTTTTTTGGTTCTCAAAGGGGAAACACTATTCACTTTACTTTATTTTCTATTTTCATTTTTTTAATACTTAACCATTAATTTTGATAAGCTTTTCAGATAATATTTTCGGTTGCCACGTGTCACTATTTATTATAAAAGTCTCACTAAAAATTTCAGATAACATTTTTAAATAAAATTTTCGAATCAAATTTTCGGATAAGATTTTTGGTTGCCACGTGTCCATCAAATTTCATATAAAATTTTCGGATGAGATTCTCGGTTGCCACGTGTCTTATTTTAGATAAAATTTTCGGATATTTATTACAAAAAATGATAATATTAGATTTCAGATAAGATTTTCACCCTCTAAAATTGTGCCACGTGTCCCATGTCAGATAAGATTTTTAGATATTTATTAAAAAATTATAATTTCAGATTTCAGATAAAATTTTCACCCTCTAAAATTGTGCAACGTGTCATCTCTATCTTCTAAATCCCTCTATGAAACTACACCCTCAACTCATACCTCTCACACCATATCTTTTCTATTATTTCATTTATCAGATTTTACAAAACACATTCTACTCTCAATATCTAACCTGAGGAGGGTGTTGGAGAGGCAAGAGCGAGAAAAGGAAGAAATCAGGTGCAGACGTGCTGAAGAAGATTGTGAGGCCGATGAAGAGGAGGAAGAAATGGTTGTAGCGGTGTATATGCTCAATGAATCAAGGCAACACCACCATCGTCGTAGCCCGAATGTGTGCAGACATAGGCAGTCTCGGGATAAGAATCTATTGGAAGATTACTTTATCCCAAATTTGTTATATCATATTTCTTATTTTCGAGAGAGATATAATGCAGCTTCATTTGTTCCAAAAAATCATGCATGATATTTGTAATTACGACACATACTTTGTTCAGAAGTATGATGCTATTGGGGTTTGGGTCTTCTTCTGGAACAAAAACTTACAACTGCTTTACGGATGCTTGCTTATGGGGCATCTGCAGAACAGGCGGATGAGATTGCGCGGATGGGAAAATCAACTATCCTAGAGTGCTTGGTGAGATTATGTGATGCAATAGAAAATCTCTACAAGAGGGAGTACCTTTGCAAACCTATAGCTAGGGACCTCCGAAGGCTTGTACAAAAAGCTGAGGCTCGAGGTTTTCCAAGAATGATTGAAAGCATCGATTGCATGTACTGGCAGTGGAAGAATTGCCCAACTGCTTGACAAGGAGATTATGGGAATCGAAAGGGCAAAAAAAGTATAATTCTGGAGGCCGTAGCTTCATTCGACACTTGGGTTTGGCATGCCTTCTTCGGAGTTGCCGGATTTCTGAATGACCTCAATGTGCTCGGTCAATCCGTAGTGTTCAACGATGTATTGCGAGGTCATTCCCCACAGATCACGTACAGAATCAACAATACCGTATCCACGTCGACAGAATTTATCCTAGGTGGACGACATTCGTGAAAACAATTCCGAATCCCCAATCGGAGAAGGAAAAAAGCTTTGCTGCCTTTCAAAAAGGTTATAGGAAAGACGTAAAAATGTGTTTCAGTATCTTGCAAGCTCTTTCAGCAATTATTAAGGGTGCTGCTCGGATGCTTGATGAGGAGGTACTGCGGAACATTATGATGACTTGCATCATCCTCCATAACATGATTGTGGAGGATGAGTATGATTATAATGCTCCAGAGGTGTTCGAACCTAATCCCATGAACACGATGTTGACAAGAATTTATGAAAGGCCGACGTGACCAAATGGGCAACCAATGGAGCACGAATTGTTAATTCGGGATGGTTGATACAAAAACCCCATGATTGATCATTATCAAGAAATGCAATCTTCATATGTTCACGAGAGGCGTCAAGTTGACTTGACCGAGCACTTGTGGAAGATGAAAGGCAATCATAGTGGATGAAGTCAAATGCTTTGTTTGGAATTATGCTTTGTTTTTAATTATGCTTTATTTTGTGTGTGGTGTGTTTGGAATTATGCTTTGTTTTGTGTGTTGTTTGCAATAAATTAAGGTTTGTTTTTAATTAAACTTTGTTTTGATGTGCAAATGCTTTTAATAAATAGTTATATTATTTAATGCTTTCTTTATTGAATAAAAGGGAAACAATACCACAAATTAATACATATGGCAAATCTTTCAATACAACCTAATGGTTTTGATCATTTAACCAATCTGTATTGCTAGGTCCGTTGTCATGAAAAAGTTTTCTTCTCATCACATCCCTTCGTTTAGCTTCCAATAGGACTTTGTTTCAGGAGACATATGGCTCATATTCATGGCCATGATTTTCATCTCTCTGTCCTCCATGTCTTATTCTTGTGCCCGTTGCCTTTGAATTGCAAATGCTTCATGTCGTGCCTTGTCCGTTTCTTCTCTTTTCAGGTCTCTTTCAATTCTCAGTGGGCCATTCTTAGCTATTTGCTCCAAAAATTGTGTACATTCATTGTTCGAAGTGCTCCCTCTAGGCCTTTGCCGCCCTTCTCCCAATAGGTCTTGGCACATGTGGGAGTGGTGAGTCTTGATCCATTGGGGAGTCCAATGGCGAATCCTGGAGTGGCGTCTCATTCAACACACCGGCGGACTAGTGGAAATAATTTTGAATATCGAACAATTCTTCACAACTTCCCAACATTGGTGACACAAGAGTATTTCATGACTCACTTACCAAGTTGGGCATTGTGACATATATGCACCAATTTGAGGATGAGTGTTGACGTGAGTCTCCTAATTAATTAAGGAGATTTATTTCCTTGATTAATTAAGGGATTTACTTTCCTATTCTATATAGTTGACAAATCATTGTATAATTAGGAGATACTATCCTAATTTATTACTGTTTCTATTTCCTTGTAAAGCACTCATGTAAACTCCTATATATCTCCTTATGGAGAAGAATAAAACCCAATCCACAGTATTCAAACCATATTCATATTTTAGCAGAAAGTTCATAATTTTTTAGGGTTCGTTTATATATAGAATGTGCATGATGTTATATATGCATGAGTAGTTAATCTCTTATGAACCCTTAATAAAAATATAATTTATAGGGTAACTAAAAATCCCTATGATTCATCTATGCATATAATTAAGATTATGAAATTAAAAAATGGTTACGATTAATTCTGTACCAAAAGAAAAGTTTAGGATTAATTAAATCCGAGGCAATCGTTTAATGTCCTTAGATGCACAAGCACACAAAATTTAATTAGTCAAATGGTAACTTTAGTCAAAGATTAAGATTAAATTAATTAGTTTAAGTCAGATACTATATTCTGAAAACTAGAGAAAACGTATCTAAACTTTGATTCTTTATGTCCACACAATTAAAATGATTGATACAGTTTCTAACAGTCCCGATCTCTTGGACCACAGGAGTCCAAGAGATTTGTGGTCACTCACCGTTGGATGTAAATTCAACGGTTCACTCAATCTTGAACTTCTTTTAAGAAACTTTTTTGAACCATTAAAAAAGTTTTCTATGGGTTTTTTTATTTTTTTTGTAATTATTTATGTATGCCAACCCAAAAGAACAAATATGGTGCGTGTGTGGGGGGGGGAAAAAAAAAATAAAAAAAATAAGGTTGTCGTGAGGTATAGAATGAGAGCGAGCCATGATGCTACTGACCGCACATAGCAGCTCTGCAGAGGAGACTCAAATCCACGAGTGCGAGTGCCTGTTGGACAGTATTGTCAGCTGCCGGTGTGAGCCTGGCTACCGTGAAGAAAGATGAGGAGTAGAAGAGGAAGAGGGTAATAATGACATACTAGACTGCATGAAAACAACCA
>NC_034015.1:6689378-6689793 GCF_000346465.2 Prunus persica
AACTGACTAATCCTAAGGCTGAACTTCATATAAGAGAATTTTTTAACTACTAGCATAATATCCAATAGTGAGTGACCACAATCTCTTGTTGGACTCCTGTGGTCCAAGAGATTAGGACTGCAGTTTCTAATATGTTGTAGGTTCCAAACCATGCTCATCAAAGATATTATTAATGTGATATGGGAAAGATTACGTCCTTCATTGTTTAATTATGTGGAGAACTCAGTTGGATTAGCCTCCAGTGTGAAATCTCATTCGATTTATTGTGAGAGTTTTTTTTATCTTTCCTTTATGAGAGTTTTTCATTTCTCCTTTGTGAGAACTTTTCATTTCTCCTTTGTGAGAGCTTTTCATCTCTCCTTGGTGAGAGTTTTATTTGTATTGTTATGGCTTGGTTTTTTCAAGCTTTTATCCT
>NC_034015.1:6689893-6703598 GCF_000346465.2 Prunus persica
CAATCTTAGTTGGGATGGCTATGCCAGAGTTTCTTCGATCTTGCTGATCGTTAGTGGAGACATACCAGATTTTCTTAATTTTGATATTAGACCGCTCCGTTATTGTAATGACCCTTTTTGTAGCTAGTTTGTATTGGCCCCTTGTGACTAGTGGCTTTTCTGACTGAATTATGAATGCAATCATAGAATTTCTCAAAAAAAAAAAAAAAAAAAAAAGAGGTCAAGGATTCCTCCATAACCCCAAATTCCATAATTTCATTGCTTTCTTAGTCTTCCCCTCTTGTCCATATTTGTAAGCAATGCATCCAATTCTTTTTCACTTTGTCCATTGCGTCAAGCTCTCCACTTTTCGTTGCCTTGGCATAGAGGCTTGTTTTTGTTTTTTTTTTTTTGGGCTTTTGGGGATGAGATTAGGGATGGCAAAAATCCCCGTAGGGGCAGGTTCCCATCGGGTCCCCGACTCTAACGGGGGGAGATTTCGTGGCTAAATGAGTATCGGATACTGGGATTCCCGAACTTGAAAAATCCCTGACGGGTATGGGGAGGGGATGGTGTTGGCGTCTCCATCCCCGAATCCGACTCGAAAATATATATGTTTATATTTAAATAAGTAAATAAATAATTATAATATTTATGTTTAACCCTAAGTTAACTTCCCTCTCCTAATTCTTCCTAATTTTCTATGGAATTTCATATTGATGTGATTTTGAATAGTTGAGTTGAACTTTATAGTTAATTTGGATGTGTTGAATGACAATTTAATATGAAACTTAATATTAAAATGTATGATATATATTTTTTTTATGCAAAAAAATTGGGGATTCGGGGTGGGTATGGGGAATAGTCCCCCGATGGGGACGGGGATGGGGATTCCCCGAAACCTAATAAACGGGGATGGGTTCAGGGACGGGAGCGGGGATGGAGAGCAGGGATGAGGATGGTATTGTCATACCCGGCCCCTACCCGACCCGTTGCCATCCCTAGATGAGATGCTTCTATATATATAACAAGCAAACTTCGTATGTAATTAAGCTTTGGATCAGAAGCTTCTAGAAAATTCCGTTTGCTTTGAATTACCTTCTCTTGAAGCAATGCTGGTTCGTTATCTTTCCCTTGCCTATTTATAGCGTACGAAAACTCATAATGGCTTTTCCATTTGAGTTCTCTGCTTATGCATTGCTTTCATATTTCTCATAATTCAGTTGTTTGTACTGCCTTCTCCTTGATTGCCTCATCCTCGTGATTTTTCATTCAACGTTACATTTCTCATAACAGTTGGTGGAGAAACTTACACTTACATCTTGGAAACTTTCCGTCTTTACACTATATGGTTGTTGGTTTTACTCTGATCCATTGAAAAAAACACACACACAAATTAGATAATTTGATATATGTATATAGATGCAAATAGTATACCGATCTCGTAAAATATATATTCTTCATTATCTTCGTATTTCAGAATTTGATGTGAAAAAACTGAAATAAGGTGTAGTATTAGGAATGACAAAGTGTTCAGTTTTCCAACAATACCCTTAAATTCTTTAGTAAAAAATTATTAAAACTTTAAACAAATTTTTTCTCTTGTATATGTGCAATTCATATAAGCAAGCAACAAGTTAAAAGAGCTGCCCCAACCTCTTGTATATGTGCAATTCATACAGCCAGCAACAAGTCAAAAGAGCCCACAAAGAGTCTTGTTTGGAGCTATTTAAAAACACTAACAAAGTATACCCTTCACAACCATCAACGCCTAGTCAAAATAATTTCCATCGATTATTTTTCATGACAATTTTTTATAAATATTACAAATAGAAAATTTAGTTCTCTGTGTGAGTTTCCACGGATTGCTTAAGGTGATCCTCAGCTAATTTGAACTGGGTTTCCACTTTGACCACGGATTTCAATATTGCCCGGCGAAAAGTCTATATTACCCATAAAAGATAAACCATATACTAGGCAAAAATAAATAATTTAACAATAAAATGACTAAAATGCGACGTGTGAAGGAATTTAAGGATACATAATTTAATAATTTAATAATAACTGAATCCGTGTATAATTAAATAATTTAATGCAGTTTGATAATTAACCCTAGTTAATTAACAACAACACGATTTTTAGGATTGTTCTTTTTTGAGTTGAAAATGTTATGTCGTTCGTTGTCTTCAAAAAATTAAAATTAAAATTAAAAGATAAATGAATCTTTTATATGATGAATTCATTAATTAATGTGTCACGCTCCGAATTTGGGGTAGACTAGAATAGAAAGCTAGAGCCGAGTGTGTGATAAATAAAAGATAAATTAAAAGGGCTTAAATTATGGATCAGAATAAATTTCTCTTATAAAATAACTCCAAAATCTTACACAAATACCAGAAATAAATAAAGATTTATTATTCTCATATAATTCAACCTTAACAGGTTTAGTCATTGACTCTACCACTAATTCATCTAGGAAAAAAAAATTAAAAAGGTGAGGGTTGATCAAACCACCGCTCAGATAATAGATTATGTAATGTGCCAGTCAAGCAATGTTGTTTTACACACACTCAAAAAATATCATGAAAAAATACACCAATCAACACAAATCATCACTTCTGATGCAGCGAAAGCAGAAACAAGTTGTTTTCTAGCATCCCAAACAGTCCCAAAATACAGAGCATAGAAGGATAAAGCTATATAATAGAAGTTGGAACGAAGATAATTGAGTTCTAGAGGTCAAAAATCCCAAAAGCAACTCTATAGAATAAAGTTTGGAATTATATTCATAAAAAAATTAAATACAAGAGTCTCTAAATAGCCTATTTACACGAGTAAAGTAGCCTAGCATTCCTATCCATGTTTATTAAGAAAATCTATTGATAAAGGAAATTAAACCAAATCCTACTAAGAATAGGAAAATGATACAAAATAATTTATTAATTTAATATAGCTAAAACTTAGCCTTATTGGATGGTGAGCCCACTTAGATTAGGAAAGTCTAAAAGATGCTCTTTCATCAACTTGACTAGGTTGGGAAGAATTTGTCCTCGAATTCCAATCTTATGGTGAAAAATGTCCAAAGATAACTTAGATAAGTTGTCCATAGAACTTTGGCTGTAACATTGAACCTTCCCATTCCAAATAGATAGATATTTAGAATATTTGATCCTTTCTGGAATAGTACCAGTTATCTTCTGCAACCAATCTCTCAGCCCAAAAATGTTTCAATCCAAAAGGCCAAAGGGTTGAGAAGGTCAATGAAGTTCTTAGCAGTCTGTAAATTAAAAGAATCAACCCCAAGAAAATCAACATGCTCAGAAGTATCTCCTTCTAAGGAATTCATCTCAACTCCAACAATTCCTCACGAATTTCTTGAATCAGTTTTCCTTCAAACGCGTGTTGATTGTGTTGCGTCAAAAGTTCAAATCCAACTTCCCCTTTGGTCCCCTGCCTTAATAACACTAAATTCAACTTGTTTAGTCTCACCAAATACCATGTCAAAAGCTTTCCCAACTCTCAAACAAACTTCACAATTTTC
Organism: Prunus persica; assembly: GCF_000346465.2. Lineage (NCBI taxonomy): Eukaryota > Viridiplantae > Streptophyta > Magnoliopsida > Rosales > Rosaceae > Prunus > Prunus persica. The sequence goes on from NC_034015.1 coordinate 6,693,414, forward strand.
TTCCAAACAACAGTCAAACACAGGAGGGTTATCTAAATTTAGGAGACTGTCATCTTCCAATTTATTCTAAGTTCCCTCAACATCCTTCTTAGCAACAATTGTCCCACCTCCTTGCTCACAAATTCTAACTAATGGACTCTCAAATGACCATTAACCTTGGCATATTTGGGAGCATTGCAGAATCCTCCTTCACATGGCTGCAAAGTCCACTTTTCTCCCATCCTTATGTGTTGGTGTATAGGTGTAGCTGCTGTGATGGAATTAGAATATGAAGGTTCTATTCTTGTTAGGAAGGCTGCCTTGGATCATAGTCCAAGTGTACAGCAGAGAATGTAATAGCATTTTGCCACCTGTCATTATCTTATAGGGTAATGATTGAATGGCTAGATTTAGTGATGTAATAGGGAATATCTCCTCCCTAACGGTTTTTGTCAGTGTCATGATATATACATGTTTTGGTGCTGGGCTGATACAGCTAGCATTCTTCTAAAAGCTCTCTCTCTCTCACACACAGAAATCTGACCTCTCTTTACTCAAAAGCTCTCTGCATTTTCATTGAGATTTATTACATGTTTTGATTGAATCTATATGCATGATAATGTTCTGAATATGCTAACATGGCCTCAGAGCCAGGTTTGATCTTGTAATACTGGGAGTTTCTCTGTGCTAAGCTATTGAAGCTGCAGCTGAGCTTGAGTTCTGCAGATCTAAGTCTAACATGGCTGGATCAAGTGGTGGTGAGTTGAGAGCACCAATTTTCAATGGTGAGAACTACGATTTCTGGAGCATTAGGATGAAGACCATCTTCAAATCTCATGGACTGTGGGATTTTGTGATCAAAGGACTTGATGGTATGGATCTGAAAAAGTCAGATGAATCTGGTGATCAGAAAAAGGAGACAGAAGAATCAAGTGGGAAAGGCATGGTTGCTGAGGTACTCATGAAGGATGCCAAGGCCCTTGGATTGATTCAAGGAGCAGTTTCAGAGGAGATATTCCCACGAATATCTCATGAAGAGACATCAAAAGGTGCCTGGAGTATTCTGCAGCAAGAATTCCATGGAGATAAGCAGGTAAGGAGTGTTAAATTGCAAGGCCTTAGAAGGGAATTTGAATATACAAGAATGAAGGATGATGAATCCTTAACTGTCTATGTTACTAAACTATTTGATTTAATTAATCAAATGAGAAGTTATGGGGAGGAATTGCCTAGGGAGAGAATTGTTCAAAAACTGCTTATTAGTCTGCCATCTACCTATGACTCTATATGTTCAGTTATTGAACATTCTAGAGATCTGAATGAGATTGAGGTGCAGGAGGTTGTTGCCTCACTAAAGAGCTTTGAGTTGCGTTTAGATAGGCATTCTGAAAACAGAACAGAGAAGGCATTTGCTAGCCTTAGTGTAGATGCCAAACAGACTAAGAATGGAGAACAGAACAGCAAGCAGAATAAGAATTGGAAATCCAAAGGCAAGAAGTGGGATAACAAGGCAAGTGAAGGCACTAAAACTCCCTGCAAACACTGTGGTAAGCTACATTTTGGTGAATGTCGATTCAAGGGCAAGCCAAAGTGTTATAACTGTGATAAACTTGGTCACATTGCAAAAGACTGCTACAGCAAGAAAACACCACAGCAGATCAACTATGCTACTCAAGTGGAAGCTGCACCAACAATGTTCTATGCTAGCAATGTAAGTGGTGCTGATGTAACAAGGGATGAAGAGATCTGGTATTTGGACAGTGGGTGTAGCAATCACATGACAGGAAAAGAGGATTTGTTGGTGGATATTGACAGAAAAGTGACTGCCAAGGTTGAAATGGGAACTGGACAGCTTGTAGAAGTAACTGGAAAAGGCACTATTGTGGTTGAAACCAAAGCAGGCAAGAGACATATCAAAGAAATAATGCTTGTACCTGGACTGAAAGAGAACTTACTCAGTGTAGGACAGATGATAGAACATGGCTATTATTTGGTATTTGGTGATCACAAGGTGGAAATCTACAATGACAGCTCTCATACAAATCTGGTGGCAAAGGTTTAGATGAAAGGAAACAGAAGCTTTCCTTTGAAGTTGCAAGCTGAAATGCACTTTGCTTATAGAGCAAGTGTAGACCATTCCACTGATCTCTGGCATAGAAGGTTTGGACATCTCAATATGACTAGTCTAAAACTATTGAAAGAGCAAGATATGGTAGTAGGGCTGCCAGAAATTAAAGAAGATAGACAGGTATGTGAGGGGTGTGTTCTAGGCAAGCAAAGTAGAGAAGCATTCCCAAGAGAAGCTATTTCTAGAGCATCAACCCCACTAGAACTTATTCACAGTGACATCTGTGGTCCTATGCAGACAGTTACCAAAGCTGGAAATAGGTTCTTTCTCACTTTCATTGATGATTGCACAAGGATGTGTTGGGTCTATTTCTTAAGGCACAAGTCAGAAGCTCTTTGTGTGTTTAAGAAGTTCAAAGCCACTGTGGAATTGCAAAGTGGCTACAAACTAAAACAATTGAGAAGTGACAGAGGAGGAGAGTACACTTCAGTGGAGTTTGAGAGGTTCTGTGACAATGCAGGCATTGAAAGGCAGCTCACAACCCCATACACACCACAGCAAAATGGTGTGGCCGAGAGGAAGAATAGAACTATAGTAGAAATGGCCAAATGTTTGATGTTGGAAAAGAAAATTCCACTTGATTTCTGGGCAGAGGCAGTCAACACATCTGTGTACATTTTGAATAGATGTCCAACTAAAGCCTTAAGCAAAAAGACACCATTTGAGGCTTATGGAGGGAGGAAACCAGGAATTAAGCATCTGAAGGTATTTGGTTCATTGTGTTATGCTCATGTACCAAAACAGCAAAGACAGAAGCTAGATTTGGCAAGCAAAAGGTGTATTTTCTTGGGGTATGGCAGCTGTGAAAAGGGATACAGGCTCTACAATATTGAAACTGAAAAGGTTATCATTTCAAGAGATGTGATATTTAGTGAGAATGAGTGTTGGGATTGGAATACAAAGAAGGAGACTAGTGTGAACATTCAGCTCACTGAAATTAGAGAAGAAGAACAAGGAGCAGGAGGGAGTTCTTATGAATTTGAAGAACAATTGGAAGTGAATGAGATGCCTAGCTTAAACACTGAAATCAGTGACCAAGAAAGGGAAGCAGGATCACAGGATGTTGATCACACTCCTCTCAAGTACAAGAGCATTGCAGAAATTTATGAAAAATGCAACATGTGCATTATAGAACCAGAAAGTTTTGAAGAGGCAGCAAAGGATGACTCTTGGAAGAAAGCAATGGAAGCTGAAATCACCATGATTGAGAAGAACAATACATGGGAGCTTGTGAATAGACCATTTGATAAACCAATCATTGGAGTCAAATGGATCTATAAGACTAAACTGAACCTAGATGGATCTGTGCAGAAGAATAAGGCTCGGCTGGTGGCAAAGGGATATTCTCAAAAGCCTGGAATTGACTTCAATGAGACCTTTGCACCAGTGGCTCGACTTGATACTGTGAGAACCTTGGTGGCTGTTGCTGCACAGAGAAACTGGAATCTGTTTCAACTAGATGTAAAGTCTGCATTTCTTAATGGAGTGCTAAATGAAGAAGTTTATGTAGATCAACCATCTGGTTTTGTGATGCAAGGAAGTGAAGATAAAGTGTATAAGCTGAAAAAGGCTCTATATGGTTTGAAACAAGCTCCAAGAGCTTGGTATGATGAGATAAATTCCTATTTCATCAAGACTGGTTTTTATAGAAGTCCAAGTGAAGCTACTTTGTACACAAAGATGTCTACAAGTGGTATTCTCATTGTGTCTCTATATGTAGATGATATTATCTACACAGGAAGCTCAAAAGAAATGATGGCTGCATTCAAGGATGATATGATGAGACAATATGAGATGACTGACCTAGGACTACTTCATCATTTCCTTGGTCTTGGGGTCCTACAAACTGATTCTTGCATCTTTCTTCACCAGAAGAAGTATGCAAAGACTTTACTTGACAAATTTGGACTTAAGGATTGCAAGTCTGTTGCAACACCTTTGGCAGTGAATGAAAAGTTGTCAAAAGTGGATGGAAGTGAACTAGCAGATGAGACATTGTATAGGCAAATGGTGGGAAGCTTGCTATATCTGACTGCAACCAGACCAGATATCATGTTTGCAGCAAGCCTCTTGGCTAGATTCATGCATAATCCAACCAAGAAGCACATGGGAACAGCAAAGAGAGTGCTGAGATATGTTCAAGGCACCATAAACTATGGAATTGCCTATGATAAGGGAAAAGGAGCAGTGTTAATAGGCTATTGTGATAGTGATTGGAGTGGAAGTGAAGATGACATGAGGAGCACATCAGGCTATGCTTTCAACTTGGGGTCAGGTGCATTTTCTTGGGCTTCAATCAAGCAAAGTAGTGTTGCTCTGTCAACAGCAGAGGCTGAGTACATGAGTGCAGCAGAAGCTACTGCACAAGCTATGTGGCTGAGGTTTGTGTTATCTGATTTTGGAGAGGAACAGGTAGAACCAACTCAGTTGTTGTGTGACAACACTTCAGCTATTGCTATATCAAAGAATCCTGTTCATCATCACAAAACTAGACACATCAACCGCAGGTTTCACTTCATAAGAGATGCTCTACAAAATGGTGAGATTGATTTGCTATATTGCAAAACAGAAGTGCAGCTTGCTGACATTTTCACCAAGCCATTAGCAAGAGACAGATTTGAGTATTTGAGGAAGGCTCTAGGTGTTATTTCAGCACAACACCTAGAAGGGAGTGTTGGTGTATAGGTGTAGCTGCTGTGATGGAATTAGAATATGAAGGTTCTATTCTTGTTAGGAAGGCTGCCTTGGATCATAGTCCAAGTGTACAGCAGAGAATGTAATAGCATTTTGCCACCTGTCATTATCTTATAGGGTAATGATTGAATGGCTAGATTTAGTGATGTAATAGGGAATATCTCCTCCCTAACGGTTTTTGTCAGTGTCATGATATATACATGTTTTGGTGCTGGGCTGATACAGCTAGCATTCTTCTAAAAGCTCTCTCTCTCTCACACACAGAAATCTGACCTCTCTTTACTCAAAAGCTCTCTGCATTTTCATTGAGATTTATTACATGTTTTGATTGAATCTATATGCATGATAATGTTCTGAATATGCTAACATTATGTAATGAATAGGTGTTTGCTTTAGTAGAATGCATCATGTCTTTGTCAAACAACCATGGTCTTCTTAATAGGATATGACATGCATTTATGGGACAACATCACACCAAGCTTCATCCTTAATAGTATTACCCATAGTGAACTTACCGAACACATTGAAGTGACTGGTATCTCGTTTCCTTTTCGAAACTATGCAACCTTGTAAGGATTAACATCCTTCTCAATTGATAACTTTAGTTTTTTTTATTGCCTCCTTTGAGATAACATTTTCACTACTTCCTCTATCAAGAATCACGTTGCACACATTTCTGACACAAAGGCGGCTCAGAATTTATATTATGTGGACGCCAAAGACCCTCAATTTTTGGAGTTGTCATCACTCGCCTTACCACCAAAGATTCTCCTCCAACCGGTAAAAGATCACTAACTTCCTATGACATAAGTGGGTTTTAAAAATTCATCTTATCACCTTTAACCTATGCCAAGTTTACTCTTTGTTGTGGGCGAGTGTAAGATAAATGCCATGCCTCTCCACAAGTGAAATATCAAACTTGTGAAGTACTCCCAGCCTTGGAATTTTTTACACCAGCATTGTTTTGAGGATAAAATTGTGCTATTTTCTCCCATTTTTACTCTTATCAGTACCTACCAACTTCCTACACTTGGTACTTGGATTGGTTTCATGATCACTTTGGACACTATGAAGAGCAACTGTATTCTTTGCCAACCCGTTTTATTGCCTATTGCCACAACATGATACCCTTTTTTCTTCCATGAAGGCATGTTGTCAAGCATCTTCTAGGTTGAATAGACGGACCACACCCACCCCCATGCCATCGCTAATGGTAAGCACTTGCAAATATGAACACATACCCTGATGTTGATCTGAGATCATCCTTACAACCTGCAAAATTAGCATATGCAAAAGCTTCTAATTTCAAATTATTGCTTCTTCTAAAAACCAATTTGTAATCTTTAGTTCTATGTAAATATCTCAACACTTTCTAGTAGGAAAGGCTATTTCAAGTCTAGTACAGACTTGTGCATACATAAGACTGCCTATTAAGGAGGCATAAGGTTTGTCATTATCTAAATTTTCTCTTGTTCAGTCCTTGGTGCCTGTTCCTTGCTCAATGTGTCTGCTTTTGAAATAGGCATATTAGTTCCACCACATCCTTGCATATTGAATCTTTGCAATACCTTTTCTATATAATTCTTCTGTGATAATCCAAGAACCTCTTTCTCATGATTCTTGCTAATTTCAATTCCCAAAACATAGGATACTTCAACAAGATCTATAATTTCAAAATGTTTAGACAAGAATTCTTTACAACTATGTTACATTGATAAATCTGTGCATGCCAATAAGATGTCATCCACATATAATACCAATATGATGAAATTCCTCCCACTCTTCTTCATGTAAATGCATTCATCCAATGAATATTCTGTAAAAACCATAATGCTTAACAACTTCATCAAATTTGATTTACCACTATCTAGAAGCTTGATTAAGACCATAAATCGATTTACACAGTTTACATACTAGATTTTCTCCCTCCTCTTGAATGAAACTTTCTGGTTGTTTCATATATATTTCCTCTTCTCGATTTCCAGTCAAGAATGTAGTCTTTACATCCATTTGATGAAGTGTAAATCGAAATGTGATATCAATGCCATGATTACTCTAAATGAGTCTTTGGTTGAAACTGGTGAATAAGTTTCATTGTAATCTATCCCTTGTTACTATGTGTATCCTTTGGCAACTAGTCTTGCCTTATATTTATTATTTTGTCCCTTAGGGTTTCTCTTGGTTTTTAAAAACCCATTTGCAACCTATAGGTTTGCAATTTTGTGGCAGGTTCACTAGTTCCCACAAACCATTTTTCTCCGTAGAGCTTAATTCTGATTTCATAGCTCCCCACCATTTTTCACTTTTCTCATTGGACATTTCTTGCTTATAGTTCATGGGATCTTCAATTGCATTCACATCATGCTAAAATTCTTGTAAACATATATAGTAGTCATCATGTAGTGCTCTTTTCCTTGGTCTTTGTGATCTTCTCAACTCTATGTCCATTTGTTCATGGTTTTGTTCTGCTGGTTAATTTTTATTTGTGTTTCTGGTGGCAGAACTTGCTGTTCTTGAGTTTCTTGTTCAAGTATCATTGGATCTCCAACTATTTCATCTTCCTGTACAAATTGGGTGCTACGCAACTCAAAGCTAGGTAACACTAGAATTCACTGTGTCTCCATTTTCTATTATAACTACATCAAAATTGAAATTTTGTTCTTCTGTTGCATCATTTTTTATATTATACAAACACTGCTCTCTGAGTTTCTACAAATCTGGCTGTATATTGAGGGCAGTAAAATCTATTGCCTTTAGTTCTTTCTGGATAGCCAACAAAATAGCCACTGCCTATTCTTGAATCCAACTTCTTTTCCAAAGGATTTTATAATTTTGCTTCAGCTTTACAGCCCCACACTATGAGATGATTCAAACTCAGTTTTCTTTTAACCCAAACTTCATAAGGGATAACATTTACACTTTTAGTAGGTACTCTATTCAATATATACTTTTCCGTTTTCAATGCTTCTCCTCAGACTAACCCAACACTAACCTTGGACTGACATGGTTGTGGTGCAGGTATAGAAATCCTCTTCTCCTATGTAATCCATAAACTCCCTCTAGATGGGGTGAGATATCAATATGAGTTTGTCTTGACTGCTAGGGAAGGGACCTCTATATATATGCATTGGTTAAGTATTTTGCCCATTGAAGAACACTTAAACAAATTTTGATTGCACTAGAATAGAATGTTTTAATCCATGTAAGACTAGGAATCCTCAAAGCTCTAGTTTTCTAATTAAATTGCACTTTAAACTAGAACTATGTGCTTGAGTTTTGTTTCTTGATTAATACTAAACTGCAACTCCTTATGTGATTAGAAGATCATTCTAATATGGTTTAAGATAGTGTAATGTCTTACACTTCTTCCATAGGTTTCCATTCTCTAGACTTGCCTTTGAATCTAAACATTTCCATAAAAATCAGCAACTTCAATTTGAATTCCTCCACCATTCAAACACAATGCACAAACCAACCGCTCTTCCACTCCACCTCGATCCCCATCACCATGGTTGCATTCTAGAATCTCCATATAGGCATCCGTGAATTCCTGTCTTTGGAGGGCTTGCATCCCTCTTGACATATCTTCCATTATACGCCGCATCTCAGTCATCTATGTGTGTTAGGCTTGGTTTTCTTGTCCACAACCTCTGCCATGACCAACCATGATGTGGAGGAAGGATTTTCCTAGCCTCTAGTACCAATTTGATGCAGGCTAGAATATATAAGTAGTTGTCCAGTGAACCAAATAGTCCCAAAATACATAGAATAAAAGGATAAAGCTATATAATAGAAATTAGAATGAAGATAATTGAGTTCTAGGTCAAATATCCTAAAAGAAACTGTAGCGACTAAAATCTGGAATTATATTTATAAAAAAATTGAATACATGAGCCTCTTAATAGCCTATTTATACTAGAGTAAAGCAGCCTAGCAATCTTATCCCTTGGTTTCTTAAGAAAACCTAATTGGCAAAGGAAATTAAAAACCAATAAAACTAAAAATTCAACTAAATCGTAGTAAGAATAGGAAACCGATTAACAAATTAACTTGTTAATTTAATATAGCTAAGACAGCTAATAATAAAAACTTATTCCTTTTGGTTCCAATGGAGGCCAGCTAATAATAAAAAAAGGCGTAGTCAAATAAAATAAAATTTTAATCCCTTTAAAGAAAACATAATCTTCAAAAAGGTGTGAAAGTAGGAAAATTCTGTGGTGCCTCAGCTGTATCGGTACAGCCCGTTATCCAAGGGTCAGTATTGCATCTTAAAAATAAAGGGTTGAGATTGAATGACCTGAAGACTTGTTGAGCCCTTTGTTATTAAATATCACGTGACATACACGTGACTGAGAAAACAAGTGAAAAGCTTCAACGAACGTGCGGAAGCCCTGGCGTGCATTGGACCTGCTTATCTCTGGGATCGATCTCTCTCTCTTGGAAATCCAATCCTCATCTATGTCCCCAAATCAGAATCTGGGCGTCTCACTTCTGCCGACGCTGAGATGCAACAGTCATCGGACATCGCGTGCACTGGGAGCTGCTTCATCTTTGCAATATATCTCTCTTTCTCTCTCTCTCAAATCCAATCCTCATCTTTGTCCCCAAGTTGGAATCTGATGCATCTCCTCTCTGCCGACACTGCGATGCAAGAACCATCGGAGAGGAGACAGAGTGGGTGATTCAGTCGAGTTCGACGGGGGTGGTGTGAAAGGCCTTTATTTGGGTAGAAATTCAACGACTTAGTATTGAATCTGGAGTGAGGATGTCTGTGTTGCAGAGCCTTTGATGGGAGAAAAAATTCAACGCCTTGGACTGAATCTTGGTGATTTTTTTTCCCTCTTTTAATAATTTTTAATATTTTAATATTTTAATATTTTCTCTTAATTTCATCACAGCATCAGACCCACTGTGATCCTTTCTCCATCAAACCCATGTAATTTTCGTTTTATGGAGGATTTGTTTTCTTCCATGTATGAGGTTATGGATTTGTGCTTCAAAATAAGGTATGAAATTTTGAACAATCAGGTTGTTGATTTTCTTTAAAGTCTTGGATTCTTGAATTTTCTTCCTACTTTTTTTTTTTTTTTTCAATTTGAAATTTGTTTTATTACTCAAGAACTCTGGTCATGATGAATCCAATTGGAGTTTTCGGGCTTGTTAGTGGAGAACTGAGGTTGGCATCAAAAGAGAAAGATGAGTTCTTTAACTAAGAAACCTCATAACTGGTTTTGGTTTTGGCTATATTATTTCTTATGTGCAATTGCATATAGTTTTTATGCAATTGCATACAGTTTATGCAATTTGACCCCCTGTATGCATTACCACATTGTGATTGTCTAAGAACGTTTGACTTGAATGCTAATGTCATTGGAGTTATTTAC
>NC_034015.1:6707106-6709983 GCF_000346465.2 Prunus persica
AACGGGATATTTATTTATGCAAACGCAAGGAGTGCGTTCGTTGGGTAAAGTTGCCCGTTCCCCGGAAAAATGGACCCTACTAAATTTCTTTTTTAAACAAACACACTATTTTTTCACGCGAACGCAAAGGTTGCGTTTGTTGAGTACGTTGTGTTCATTTGATAAAGTTAAATGTTGGTGTGTTCGGTAAGAAAAAAAATCAGAGTTCATGAGAAAGAAGAAGACATGATTTTTTATTTTTTATGTTGTTTTGTTTTGTTTTGAGTTGAAGAAATTATTATTATTATTTTAAAGAAAAAGCGTATGGGTGTGATATATAGTATTGTTAATTTAATTGGATCTTTCCCCTGATATTTTTCAGGTGCTTCTTTTTTAAAACTATTTAAAATGTGGTTCTTAAAATTTTTCATGTAAGCCTTGTACCAAGGGATATGCACTAGAAACCAACTCCACTAAATAAATTTTTGTGTCAATTTGTTGCACGTTGGAGTATATATACAGTTGTTATAATAATAATATAAATTATGTAAAATAAAAAATTTTAGGGGGTCCTCAAAAATCAGGGGCCCTGTGCATTGGCGCCACTTGCACTATTTCAGGGCCGCCCTTTTCTACTAGTTGGGTTAATCTTAACTATCTCATATATGGGAAGATAGTAGAGAGCTCAAGAGAGACCTATGTGCACCATGTTCAAACATGGCTTACAAACTGCTCGGGTTACGTAACTTGGTATGACTATTGTGTGAATCTAGATGGTTGTTCCTCATTGTTTGAACCTCATTGGAGCTCTTCATTTATGTAGATGGACACTTATCTAAATTGTAATTCAATGTTAAAACAAACTATGGATTTATGCATGGTTTATTCATTCTAATCAACATTTTATTTTCAAACTTTTCATTAACACACATTACATACCACTTATATTTCATCATATGTATATCTTATTATTAGTAAATTTTGAGTTTTATTTGTTCAATACATTCATTGATAATGTACATAACATTTATGAAAGTTTTATACCAAAATTATGTGTTTCAATACCTATATCTGTCTTCTTCTTTTTTCCGATACCTAAGACGATAATAATATATCCCCCGAAATATCCGTAAATTGGAGGCCCTATATTATTTACATGGTTGATATTTTAATCCTTGGCCCACTCGAACCTTCCAAGGCAGAACCATATGTAGCCTTCTCTTTAAGGTTTAATTTCCTCCATTTATTAGCAATCTCTTCTTGTACCTGGAAAAAAAAATCTCATTAAAAGAGCCTTTTTAATAAAATAATTAATAAACTAACCCAATCCATTGCCATCTCTCACCTTATTGTCCAACTTTGCATTTGCCACTTTCCCCATTTTATGTCTTCTTTTTTTTTTTTTTTGTAAATTATTTATTTTTAATCAAAAAACCATCATAATATTAAGCAACTACATTTCCGATTTTTAGATGTACGTGTAACTTACATGAAATTAAAAAATGCATCTCGGCCAACTCTTGATTGTTGCACATTACTGTCGACTTTGCGCTTTCCTTTTGTTGATCCCCTTTTTTGAGCTTCCATAACTTGCACAAATCAAGTACAAAACACTATCATGCAATTGTCTATAGCGCCGAGAATTTGAATACTAATCCAAAGCCTAATACCCCCACCCCCGTAAACACCACAACATCACATTGCTTAATTAAAAAAATACGGCGACCTAGATTTGCATACAGTTGCTTAGTAATTGCATATACTGATATGCAATTGCTCGATACTACTTGCAAGTGCATCAGCCCTCGATTATAACATTGCATAGATAATGCACACAACCTACACATGCATTTCTCTATTGGGCCGAGATTCTGACTCATTTCAAATCCCAATCCAAATCTTAACGAAGCCTAACATTACACTTTCGGAACACTTTACTCCCTATAACAAATTATTCAAAAACACAGTCAAACCTACCTACCTACCACGAAATCACCTCACTTGCATAATTTGAAAACAAAACTATATACTCTAATTGCATTCAATGACTTGGATTTGCATACAGACTATTAGTAATTGCATATAGAGATATGCAATTGCATGAACATTACAACCATGAATGTGAGATACCCACTTCACCTCACAACACTTTCAAAATGACAAACCCACTTCATCTCATGAATGTGAGAAACCTACTTCCCCTCTTGCCCCAAGTCATCACCACAGAATTTCAATTAACAATACCATAAAACAATGTTAACTTACCTTCATAAGGAACTAATACCAAATGCTTTCACAAGGGCTCGATTGCAGACGAGAGGAGTGCCAATAACCCACCAGTGACTGGAAAAACTGAATTCCAATTCCTATTATCAACCCAAAATGCTAACCCCTAAAATTTTCCCCAAAATTCAAACCCTAGAATAGGTGGTTTTTGACAATGATGTCAAAGAAGAGAGAGAGAGGTTGCAGAAAGGAGGAAGAAACTTTCTACAGAAGAGGAGTTGAAGAAAATGACTTTGAAGATGATGAAGATTATCAGTTTGAAGTTGAAGCATACCACTTTGCGGAAGAAGAACGTCAACTGAGTGTGCATGTGAAATCGTTTACCTATTCACTTTAGCAGCAGCTCGTGAAATCGTTTACTTGTTGACCAGGTCAGCTGGTTTCCCTTGTATTTTAAAAAAAGTCACGTGCTAGGTTGTACAGAGGACTCTAATCAAATACACAAAAATCTGACCAACAGAAGCTTTATATTTTGACTACCTAATAAATTTTTGTTCAATGGAGGTTCCAGGTTGCTTGGGAGCCTCGGAACCCAAGCCCATTTCTTAAGCCCAAATATATGGGTGAGCAAAAATGGAAAATAACCCAACCAAAATAACTCAACCAAAATTA